>NC_088223.1:65936197-66113697 GCF_036934945.1 Oncorhynchus masou masou
AATGTTCTCTATCTGTCAGGGCGGCTTTTCTGATTCACCGTCTTAAGCGAAAATTGCTCAGAGGGACAAATGTCAAGACACAATCATTTTTATATTCCTCACATCCATGGTAACTCATTTCATAGCTTTTTGTTATTGAAAAAAAAGCCTGCTCTTTCCCTCTCCCTCGCTCTCTTTATCTTTTTCTCTGTGTTGCTTAGTGTGTTGCGTGTGTGTGGGTGTGTGTGTGGTCTAGGGAGCAGGCTGCTGTGGTCAGTCTCGGAGGGAGTGTGGATTTGTCCATGGTGGGATGGAGGGGACATGTGTAGGTCTGTGACATTGGTTAACCTGGGCAGGGGCTGCTGGGACTCCAGGGTATCCATCACAGTGGCAGCTCTGAGCCCCCTCCTCCCCCATGGTACTGGGGAAAAGTCACAGAGGTTGTAGAGGGAGGAGAAAAATCTAGTAAAAATGTAATACACTCCGCAAAGCGGTCATGTCATACTTGGTTATGGAAAATAATCCCAGATGCCTGCAGTGCTAAAATGGAGCTATAATGTGCTCGCCTCCTAACCCGGCCTGACAGCCATGATGTACGACTACCATTACCGGAAAATATCACTTCAACTAACCCATGATCCGACTCCGCTAAGGGTCATATTATCCATGAGGAACAAATCACACCCCCCCCCAAAGTAAATACAAATTTCCTACATGAACTGGGTACAAATATGGGAGATGGGGGAGAGGGAGTTTGGGGGGGTGGGGGGTGGGGGGTACAAATTTGTTACCTATGACAACGCTCTGCGGAGTGACAAGGATGATAGAGTACATGACAAATCAAGGGCTGACAGGCTACTCTAGTGCAATCAGCCTCAGCCTCGGCCTAGCGAGCACCCACTCAGGCCTGTAAACACTATACTCTTCCTTTGGAGGGGCAAAGCACAATCTTTTAACACTGACAAGTCGCTCTCTGCTTTTTATTACTCATCCAGCTCCCCAGCAGTAGGGGGGGAAGGAGAGAAGATAAAACGTTTTATATACAGAGCTGTTTGTTTGTTGAATGATTGAGAAACTCGACACTTCCGCTGTAATTGCCTGAGGGCAAACACTGCAATACAATAAAAAAAGAGAAACAGCAAATATATTACGAGCTCAGATCTTTATTTGATGTCAAGGACAAACAGGTCCTCTCCATGGCGGCTCCACTAAAGCACCCACTTACAGCCTCCCCTTGCCTCCAATAAGAGTCAACTATGGCAAATTACACCACTTTTCCATGCCAGGTCGTTAATAAGACACAAACCGCTTTCAAAATGGCATTTACTGCTTAGTGGCCAAATGCTGATAGACTGATGGTGAATAAATACACACTTAGTGAAGGTGTAGTCTAGGTAAAGAGGCTCTGCGCCAGGTGGAATAAAAATACTGTTGAATGATAAGAGAGAGGACTCACCATCTTCATAAAAGGCCTAAGTAGTCTTCAGTCACTCAGGGCTGGAGGCTGATGCTCTAGTCTAGTAAAAAGCACTAGAACACCACCAGATATCTTTGCAAATAATTTGACTGGCAGTTTAAGGTGCCACTTACCTGCAAAACCACTTAAGCATTTAGCTAGTCTGGACTGGATAGTGGCTGCTGCTCGTGACGATGTCATTTCCATGGATCAGTCATTTCCATCTTATAACTAATGCTTCAAAAGATTTCTCATGAAAAGCATTTTTTTAAAGGGAATTGAGGGAATTGAAGCTTACGCAACTATGCGTTCTATCCACACGCCCAAGGAGCAGCACAGAATATTTTTTTTAAATCACTGAAAGATGTTCTGGGCACATAAACACGTGCACATTAAAGTTTAAGACTGAACCCATTTTATATTCACTTTAGCCTCATCAGCCTTTAAACGCTCTCAGATGGTGAACAACCTGTTGGCGTTAACTGCGCCATGAAACGGGGAATGTTATTGGATATTGGCAGCCCACATCAAAGGCACCTTTAGGCTATGGAATCCTTCCCCCTCTCTCTCTCTCTGCAACTCCTCCTCTATCCTCTACTCCTGCCTGTAATCCTGCTGTAATAACGGGACTCAAGCTGCTCCAAATGAACAGCCCAGTCCTACCTGTTAGCAATAATAAAAAGAACCACCTGATCCTGGATCAGATTCGAGCCTGGATCCCCCGGGCTGCCTAGCCTGGGAAGTGAAAGAGAGCCGGAACACAATCAATGACTGACTTGCTTTCCAGAATGGAACCTGGAATCGGGGCCAAGCGCACTTTGCGGCCAGAGCCAGGATTGGAACATCCAGGCCGGCCAAAGCTTTGAGAAGAGACTCATTGGTATTAGCTTTTCTCTCTCACTCGTATCTGATATACCAGGATTCCCCAACTGGCGGACCACAGAGCGAATTTGGCCCGCGGGTGGATTTATTTCGTCCCCCAAGTTTTCTGAGCCAAAAATGTATAATTTCAACAACAAAAAAATTGGGGGCTATTTTCATTGTAGGACGTAAAAGAGTGTAAAATCACCAGGAGATCAGATCCAAGTGATTTATATTGAGGAAATCTGTTCCCAAGTATTCACACTCATATTAGAGAGACACACATTATCGTTTACGCTTGTAAGCAAGGTTTGAAATTATTATGTTTTAGTCAAACATATCTGTTTGGGCTTTTGCGGTCAATTTGTAGTCTACAAATTACTTTTAATTGTGTTTCTGGCCTCCCAACCATCCGCTTAAGAATAAGTCGACCCGCGGCTGAATCTAGTTGATGATCCCTGCCATATACCGACACCAATTCATCAACCACCGGCAGTCCCTGGACAGACCCCAGGTGCAGGCCCTGAGACGAGATGGACCATCCCACTCTGCCTGATGAAAGAGGACAGAACATATCATTCAAGAAAACTCTGGGCAACAATGAGATGGGCCACCAGTCACGATTACAGGGACAAAGAGACATAACAGTGCTATAGACAGTGTACCATCTCCTTCAGCCTAAAACCAGACACAGAATCACAGACACTTCTTTAACATTCTAACAGTTACAGTAATCATGGTATAGTGATATTGTCTATTAAAGCGACAGTAGGATGAGAACACCCTGTCCCTATCAATGTCTTAACTCGAAAAGCACTCTGCATGTGAGACACTGTCATAGAGAAGAAAGGGAATGACCGATAGATTGGGCTAATAATGGACAAGTGTGTGTGTGTGTGTCCATGCATATGTGTGTGAGGACCCTGGCTTCTATCTGTCAGCCAACACATCATTATCATGTCATGTTAGAGGAATCCCATCCAACAGGTCACTTTGTAAAGAGCACCCAGGAGAACGTGCATGTCTTCTGACAGCGTCGACTGTCCGTTGGAGACGGGATGTATTAAAAGAACACACACGCGCGCTCGTCCACCACACTCACGGGCACACACACACACACACACACGCACACACACACACACACACACACACACACACACACACACACACACACACACACACACACACACACACACACACACACACACACACACACACACACACACACACACACACAACAAGAGAGAGGCAAAAAGCTGGCTCTTATCAGAGCCCCTGCGGCTCCTGTCACCACAGCAGAGGCCTCTCTACACCAGGCAGAACGGGATTTCTCCTGGGAACACTTTTTCCATTTCCTGATTCTGAAGAAAACGAAATAAGCCACGTTTGTCCTCATCTGAATACATTTGACCCTTTAAAACGACTGTTCCCCCCCTTCCTCTCCACAGCCGTGTTCTAAAGTAGAACACATCCACAGAATTCAAATGATCCTGGTGGGAGCTGGAGAGAGAGAGAGAGAGAGAGAGAGAGAGAGAGAGAGAGAGAGAGAGAGAGAGAGAAGAGAAGGAGAGAGAGAGAGAGAGAGAAAGAAGCCTGGCAGGGACAGATAGTGACTGACTACAGGGTAGAGGAGGCTGATGCCTGGCAGGGACAGATAGTGACTGTGGTGACTACAGGGGGACAGATAACGAGGATGAGGCTGATGCCTGGCAGGGACAGATAGTGACTGTGGTGACTACAGGGTAACGAGGATGAGGCTGATGCCTGGCAGGGACAGATAGTGACTGTGGTGACTACAGGGTAACGAGGATGAGGCTGATGCCTGGCAGGGACAGATAGTGACTGTGGTGACTACAGGGTAACGAGGATGAGGCTGATGCCTGGCAGGGACAGATAGTGACTGTGGTGACTACAGGGTAACGAGGATGATGCTGATGCCTGGCAGGGACAGATAGTGACTGTGGTGACTACAGGGTAACGAGGATGAGGCTGATGCCTGGCAGGGACAGATAGTGACTGGGTGACTACAGGGATAGTGACGATGATGCTGATGCCTGGCAGGGACAGATAGTGACTGTGGTGACTACAGGGTAACGAGGATGATGCTGATGCCTGGCAGGGACAGATAGTGACTGTGGTGACTACAGGGTAACGAGGATGATGCTGATGCCTGGCAGGGACAGATAGTGACTGTGGTGACTACAGGGTAACGAGGATGAGGCTGATGCCTGGCAGGGACAGATAGTGACTGTGGTGACTACAGGGTATGAGGCTGATGCCTGGCAGGGACAGATAGTGACTGTGGTGACTACAGGGTAACGAGGATGATGCTGATGCCTGGCAGGGACAGATAGTGACTGTGGTGACTACAGGGTAACGAGGATGATGCTGATGCCTGGCAGGGACAGATAGTGACTGTGGTGACTACAGGGTAACGAGGATGAGGCTGATGCCTGGCAGGGACAGATAGTGACTGTGGTGACTACAGGGTAACGAGGATGATGCTGATGCCTGGCAGGGACAGATAGTGACTGTGGTGACTACAGGGTAACGAGGATGATGCTGATGCCTGGCAGGGACAGATAGTGACTGTGGTGACTACAGGGTAACGACTACAGGATGAGGCTGATGCCTGGCAGGGACAGATAGTGACTGTGGTGACTACAGGGTAACGAGGATGATGCTGATGCCTGGCAGGGACAGATAGTGACTGTGGTGACTACAGGGTAACGAGGATGATGCTGATGCCTGGCAGGGACAGATAGTGACTGTGGTGACTACAGGGTAACGAGGATGATGCTGAGGAGCTTGAGCTTCAATTACTCCGTAACAGAGGAGAACTGTGGCAGTCAGAGCCCCCCTATTTACTCATTCACTCCTCTGTTATTTTAATACACAATTAATCAATGACAGAAAGGTACAGCGTGGCGCTCAGCTCTGTTCATCACCACTGTAACATGATCCGGGATGAATGAATAAAATCACTAAGGGAATTACAGGTTACGACGTGTTGCTGAAACAAAAGGAATTGCCACAGCGGCAGGGGTAATTTGAATTGACGGCACTGAGTAATGACTCAATTTACAGAAGCGACTAAACAAAACAACAAACGCTATTCTAAATCATCACACTTTTTCTGGATTTACAGTGGCAAGTTTACTGTTCCTGGGAAACATGGCTGCTCAGAAGGATCTGAGACTACTATCTGTGATCTGAGACTACTACTTTGCAGCATACAGACCAGTCAGAGCCACATGGTTTCGGACCAAGTTACATTAAAATGCAGTCTGTTTAAGATAAGAGACTCCGATACAATATGATGAGAGGCTAATAATATTTAGAATAATTCAAGAATATGAACTAAAGAATTACACTTTTTATACTATTATTTGACTTTTATACTACAGGTGAAGACAGTGAAGTATATTGTTTATGTCTAGTAAATACAATGCTTCTGTGAGAAACGATTTGAGAAAATACTGTATAAACCCTAATGGAAACACACACAGCCATAGCAGCTCCACTTAACTGTAATCTAAAGCCATAACAGTTAAATTTAGATTTCGCACATCATTTAGTCATTTATAATTAATGTGCAGCTAATTAGGCCCCTCTCACAGTTATTAACTAGATGTTTAATTCTAATTAAATAGAAATGTACACTTAAAGAAAGTCTAATATTTGATCCTCATTGAAACCACATTGATGAAAGATACATGAAAAAGATCTGCATTGCAGGAAGAAAGGAATGTCGTGGTAGAGAAAGGTAAACACTAAGATGGAGTCTTACCTTGTCTTCCTGGTCGCTCTCACTGTCACACTGTAAGAGAACACAGAAACATGGTTAGAACAACTAGGCATATACCCTGTAATTTGCCCCCCTATTCATTTGCTTTAATTTAAATGTGAGTGTACAGAATCGAATTTACCTCGTCACACGACACATTTTTATCAGGTCTTTAATGGAGAACTGAGTACAGATGAGCATTTCCATCATATTAAAATCCAATTTTATTGGTTGTGTACATATATTTACAGATGCTAACGCAGGTGCAGTGAAATGCTTGTGCTTCTAGCTCCAACAGTGCAGTAATAGCTAGTAACACAACAAAATAAACACAAATCCCCAAAATTCAAACATTTAAATTAAGAAATATCAGAGTCTGGAATATAAATATATACAGTGCCTTCAAAAAGTATCCATACACCTTGACTTTTTCTACATTTTTTTGTGTTACAGCCTGAATTCCAAATGGAATAAAACATATACTTTCACAGATCTATACACATTACCCCTTTAAAGACAAAGTGAAAACAGGTTTTTAGACATTTTTGGTAATTTATTGAAAACGAAATACAGAAATATCTAATTTACTGAGTCAATACTTTGTAGAAGCACCTTTGGCAGCCATTACAGCTGTCTTTTTTGGGGATGTCTAAGTGCTTTGCGCACCTGGATTGTGCAATATTTGCCCATTATTCTTTTTACAATTCTTCAAGATCTTGATTGTTGATCAGTACTAAACAGTCATTTTCAAGTCTTGCCATATATTTCCAAGTCAATTCAGTAAAAACTGTAACTAGGCCACTCAGGAACATTCAATGTCGTCTTGGTAAGCAACTCCAGTGTAGATGTATTTATTATTATTTTGTTTAACCTTTATTTTACTAGGCAAGTCAGATAAGAACAAATTCTTATTTACAATGATGACCTAGGACCAGTGGGTTAACTGCCTTGTTCAGGGGCAGAACGACAGATTTTTACCTTGTCGGCTTGGGGACTCAATCTAGCAACCTTTCGGTTGCTGGCCCAATGCTCTAACCACTAGGCTTCCTACCGCCACAGATTTGGCCTTGTGTTTTAGTTTATTGTCCTTCTGAAAGGTGAATTTGTCATGCTGAAAGGTGAAAGCAGACTGAACCAGGTTGTAGGATTTTACCTATGCTTATAGCTGTATTCCTTTTCTTTTTATCACAAAAACTCCCTTGTCCTTGCAGATGACAAGCATATCCATAACATGATGCAGCCACCACCATGCTTGAAAATATGAAGAGTGGTACTCAGTGATATGTTGTGTTGGATATGCCCCAAGCATATTTGTATTCAGGACAAAAAAGATAATTTCTTCCCCAATTCTTTTGCAGTATTACTTTAGTGCCTTGTTGCAAACAGGATGCATGTTTTGGAATACTGTGCTTGAAATTCATGATTGAGGGACCTTACAGATAATTGTATGTGTGGGGTGCAGAGATGGAGTAGTCAATCGAAAATCATGTTAACCACTATTCTTAACACACAACTTCCATGCAATTTATTACGCAATTTGTTAAGCACAGTTTTACTCCTGACCTTATTTAGTCTTGCCATAAAAAAGGGGTTGAATACTTATTGATTGAAAACATTTCTGCTTTACATTTATTAAATAAAAATATAAAAAAAGACAAACAAAATTCCACTTTGACAGTATTGTGTGTTGATCAGTGACACAAAATCTAATTGAAATCCATTTTAAATTCAGGCTGTAACATAACAAAATGTAGAAAAAGTAAAGGGGTGAGAATACTTTCTGAGGGCACCGTACAGTTGAAGTCTGAAGTTTACATACACTTAGGTTGGAGTCATTAAAACTCATTTTTCAACCACTCCACAACTTCCTTGTTAACAAACTATAGTTTTGGCAAGTCGGTTAGGACATCTACTTTGTGCATGACACAAGTCATTTTACAACAATTGTTTACAGTCAATTGGAGGTGTACCTGTGGATGTATTTCAAGGCCGACCTTCAAACTCAGTGCCTCTTGCTTGACATCATGGGAAAATCAAAAGAAATCAACCAAGACCTCAGAAAAAAATGTAGACCTCTGCAAGTCTGGTTCATCCTTGGGAGCAATTTCCAAATGACTGAAGGTACCACGCTCATCTGTACAAACAATAGTATGCAAGTATAACACCATGGGACCACACAGCCGTCATACCGCTCAGGAAGGAGACGCGTTCTGTCTCCTAGGGATGAACCTACTCTTAAAATAAAGTGGTGATCCTAACTGACCTAAGACAGGGAATTTTTATGAGGATTAAATGTCAGGAATTGTGAAAAACTGAGTTTAAATGTATTTGGATAAGGTGTATGTAAACTTCCGACTTCAACTGTATGTACAGTGTAGATATACAGTGCATTCAGAAAGTATTCAGACCCCTTGACTTTTTCCACATTTTGTTACATTACAGCCTTATTCTAAAATTGATTAAATATTTTTTCCCCCTCATCAATCTTCACATAATACCCCATAATGACAAAGCAAAACAGGTTGTTAGAAATTGTAGCAAATTTATTACAAATAAAAAACATATAGAAATATTACATTTACATAAGTATTCAGACCCTTTACTCAGTGCATTGTTGAAGCACATTTGGCAGGGATTACTGCCTCTTCTTGGGTATGATGCTACAAGCTTGGCACACCTGTAATTGGGGAGTTTCTCTCATTCTTCTCTGCAGATCCTCTCAAGCTCTGTCAGGTTGGATGGGGACAGTGTCACCAGAAAATCACCACCACACCATCAAACCTCCTCCTCCATGCTTCACGGTGGGAACCACATATGCGGAGATCATCCGTTCATCTACTCTGCGTCTCACAAAAACAAGGCAGTTGGATCTAAAAACTTCAAATTTGGACTTATCAGACCAAAGGACAGATTTCCACCGCTCTAATGTCCATTGCTCATGTTTCTTGGGCCAAGAAAGTATCTTCTTCTTATTGTTGTCCTTTAGTAGTGTTTCTTTTGCAGCAATTCGACCATGAAGGCCTGATTCACACAGTCTCCTCTGAACAGTCGCTATTGAGATGTGTCTGTTACTTCAACTCTGAGAAGCATTTATTTGGGTTGCAATTTCTGAGGCTGGTAACTCAGATAAACTTATCCTCTGCAGCAGAGGTAACTCTGGATCTTCCTTTCCTGTGGTGGTGGTCCTCATGAGAGCCAGTTTCATCATAGCGCTTGATTGTTTTTGCGCCTGCATTTGAAGAAGCTTTCAAAGTTCTTGACATTTTCCAGATTGACTGACCTTCATGTCTTAAAGCAATGGTAGCCTGTCGTTTCTTTTTGCTTATTTGAGCTGTTATTGCCAAAATATGGATTTGGTCTTTTACCAAATAGGGCTATCTTCTGTATACCACCCTTACCTTGTCACAACACAAACGCAATATGAATGAAAGAAATTCCACAAATTAACTTTTAACAAGGCACACCTGTTAATTGAAATGTATTCCAGGTGACGACATCATAAAGCTGGTTGAGAGAATGGCAAGAATGTGCAAAGCTGTCATCAAGGTAAAGGGTGGCTACTTTGAAGAATCTCAAATATAAAATATATTTTGATTGGTTTAAAACCTTTTTTGATTACTACACAATTCAATATGTTGTAACAGTTTTCATCCGTCGAAGGAGAGGACCAAAATGCAGGATAGTTTTAATAAAAGACGATAACGTGAACACTACACAAAAACAAAAAAACAAACGAGGCAAAACCCGAAACAGTCCTATCTGGTGCAGAGAACACAAAGACAGGAAACAACCACCCACAAACCCCAACACAAAACAAGCTACCTAAATATGGTTCCCAATCAGAGACAATGACTAACACCTGCCTCTGATTGAGAACCATATCAGGCCATACATAGAAACGGACAAACTAGACACACAACATAGAATGCCCACACAGCTCACGTCCTGACCAACACTAAAACAAGGAAAACACAAAAGAACTATGGTCAGAACGTGACATATGTGTTATTTCATGGTGTTGATGTCTTCACTATTATTCAACAATGTAGAAAATAGTAAAAATAAAGAAAAACCCTTGAATGAGCAAGGGTGTCCAAAGACTGGTACTGTATATATATATATATATATATATATATATATATATATATATATATATATATATATATATATATATATATATATATATATATATATATATATATATATATATATCATGGTGTGTAGACGGTATGGGCAGTATATGAATAGAAAAGGTGTGTACAGCAGTATTATAGGATGAGCCACCACTGGAATACAGTATATAAATATGAAGTGGGTAAGACAGTGTGTAAACATTATTAAAGTGACCAGTGTTCAATGACTATGTACACAAGGCAGCAGTCTCTAAGGTACAGGGTAGAGTACTGGGTGGTAGCTAGCTAGTAACAGTGACTAAGGTTCAGGGTAGGGTACTGGGCAGAGGCCGGCTAGTGGTGACTATTTAAAAGACTTATGGCCTAGGTATAGTAGCTGTTTTTCAGTCTGTCAGTCCCAGCTTTGATGCACTTGTACTGTTTCCGCCTTCTGGATGGTAGCGGGTTGAACAGGCTGTGGTTCGGGTGGCTGAGGTCCTTGATGTTCATCTTGGCCTTTCTGTGAAACCAGGTGTTATAGATTTCCTGGAGGGAAGGCAGTGTGCAGGAGGGGGATAAGCATGCACCCCTGTGGGGCCCCTATGTTGTGGATCAGCGTGGCGGAGGTGTTGTTGTCTACCTTCAACACCTGGGGCCGGCCCATCAGGAAGTCCAGGAACCAGTGGCACATGGCGGGGTTCAGACCCAAGGCCCCGAGCTTAGTGATGAGCTTGGATGGCTCTATGGTGTTGAAGGCTGAGCTATAGTTAATGAACAGCATTCTTACATAGGTATTCCTCTTGTCCAGGTGGAATATGGCGGTGTGCATTGCGATGGCAATAGCGTCATCCATGGATCTGTTGGGCCAATGTCATTAGACCACTCCATTATACTATTTAGACATGGACATGAATATGAAACAAATAGTCCATAAAATATCTAACACAAGCACCTGGTTGGTCTGATTAACATTCAAAACTAAAAATTCAAATTTGTTCATATAAATGATTTTAGATGCAGGATGGAAAGATGGAGAGAACAGAGAAACAGGAATGGTGTCTTTTGGGGAAAAAAAGTTGGTTTTCAGTTTTTCTTCCCCAATTTCAATTTCAAGGTCCACTTAATTCTTTATCAACTAATTAGCGGGATGCTGGGTGGCCGGCGGCCCTCGAAGTTGTGCATATGGCCGAGGAGCGGGGAGGCACTGGAGTCGGAAATGAAGAAGGCACTGGGGGTGTGGAGCGGGGGGGGCTAGTGTCGATTAAAACACAGAGGGTTTACTCTTGTGCCAGCCCAGTGTGGGGTGATTGACTGACAGCGCATGGGAGCCAGGCCACGGTGACTTCCCTAAGCCTGGTGCTCTCTATTTTTCCTTTCTGCAGAGCCGGGGCACTGCTCCCTGCAGAGCTCAAAGGTAAAAGGCAGGCTGGGCCTCTGGCTCTGTATTCCCCTGGCTGACTGGACCAGTGAAGAGGGAGAGGGGCCTGTGCTGGGCAGCGTGCTCAGCAGGAGCACACCATCCAATTTACCGGCCTGTCCCACACGGCCCCAGGGGCCAGCCCCCGGCAAACTGCCATGATGGTCAGCACCTCATAAATTATGCAGAGGCAATAAACACACTGAGAAAACACTCTCCTCTAACACTCTCTCCCTCCCACCCTCTTTCCCCCTCTTTATCTACCTCATCACTCCTTTCTTTCCCCCTCTTTATCTACCTCCATCACTCCTTTCTTTCCCCCTCTTTATCTACCTCATCACTCCTTTCTTTCCTCCTCTTTATCTACCTCCATCACTCCTTTCTTTCCCCCTCTTTATCTACCTCATCACTCCTTTCTTTCCTCCTCTTTATCTACCTCCATCACTCCTTTCTTTCCCCCTCTTTATCTACCTCCATCACTCCTTTCTTTCCTACCTCCATCACTCCTTTCTTTCCTCCTCTTTATCTACCTCCATCACTCCTTTCTTTCCCCCTCTTTATCTACCTCCATCACTCCTTTCTTTCCCCCTCTTTATCTACCTCCATCACTCCTTTCTTCCCCCTCTTTATCTACCTCCATCACTCCTTTCTTTCCTCCTCTTTATCTACCTAATCACTCCTTTCTTTCCTCCTCTTTATCTACCTCCATCACTCCTTTCTTTCCTCCTCTTTATCTACCTAATCATCCTTTCTTTCCTCCTCTTTATCTACCTCCATCACTCCTTTCTTTCCCCCTCTTTATCTACCTCCATCACTCCTTTCCTCCTTCCTCTTTCCTCCTCTTTATCTCACTCCCTCCATCACCTAATCACTCCTTTCTTTCCTCCTCTTTATCTACCTCCATCACTCCTCTACCTAATCACTCCTTTCTTTCCTCCTCTTTATCTACCTAATCACTCCTTTCTTTCCTCCTCTTTATCTACCTCCATCACTCCTTTCTTTCCTCCTCTTTATCTACCTAATCACTCCTTTCTTTCCTCCTCTTTATCTACCTCCTTTTCTTTCCTCCTCTTTATCTACCTCCATCACTCCTTTCTTTCCTCCTCTTTATCTACCTAATCACTCCTTTCTTTCCTCCTCTTTATCTACCTCCATCACTCCTTTCTTTCCTCCTCTTTATCTACCTAATCACTCATCTACCTCCATCACTTTTCTTTCCTCCTCTTTATCTACCTCCATCACTCCTTTCTTTCCTCCTCTTTATCTACCTCCATCACTCCTTTCTTTCCCCTCTTTATCTACCTTCATCTTTCTTTCCTCCTCTTTATCTACCTCCATCACTCCTTTCTTTCCTCCTCCTACCTCCAATCACTCCTTTATCTACCTCCATCACTCCTTTCCTCCTTTTATCTACCCTCACTCCTTTCTTTCCTCCTCTTTATCTACCTCCATCACTCCTTTCTTTCCCCCTCTTTATCTACCTCCATCATCTATCTACTCCATCACTCCTTTCTTTCCTCCTACCTCCATTATCTACCTCCATCACTCCTTTCTTTCCCCTTTTATCTACCTCCATCACTTTTCTTTCCTCCTCTTTATCTATCCATACCTCCATCTACCTCCACTCCCCCTTTTATCTTTCCTCCTCTTTATTTCTTTCCTCCTCTTTATCTACCTCCATCACTCCTTTCTTTCCTCCTCTTTATCTACCTCCATCACTCCTTTCTTTCCTCCCCTTTATCTATCTCATCACTCCTTTCTTTCCTCCTCTTTATCTACCTCCATCACTCCTTTCTTTCCTCCTTAATTCATTCACAGTGCACAGAGTCAAGTCAACAGCCAAATATAGACTACATAACCTGTCAGCTGGAAACATAAACAAAGTTCATGTACATCATTACCTACTACAATGCATGTTCTACAAATGATGCATGCTAACTGTAACTATCTATCAGGGCTGGGAATTGCCAGGGACCCCATGATACTATACTATCACGATACTATACTATCACGATACTTGTATTGATGTACATGTATTGCGATTCGCTACAGCAATTTTATTGTGATTTGATGTTCCAAACATATTGCTCACTATATGTCTGCTGCAGAGAGACAAGAAGGAGCCATAATAGAAACGAGTTTTGATCAGTCATGGAAATAAAAGTGCTGAAAACATGTTGGCTCAATATTTAAAAGAAAATGGAACTGAGTTTTTGCGCATGTACTTCCGACTAACGCTAGCCATTACTTGGAATCAAAGTATCAATAAAATGTTGTCCAAAATAATATTGTGATATGTAACTGTATTGACTTTTCCCCCCATCACTAATAAAGGGGCCTGTATTACTGTCTGAACAACTTCCATGTGTTTAAGCCCTCAGACTGTGACACGAGTAATGTTACCCAAGACGCATTAGTCCCTGCAGTCTCTGTGCAGGGACCATTCAAATAATGGGGAGATACATTTTTTCCACTGTTGTTGTGATCCATAAAAAACACCCTCAGCCTTTTTTTCTTTCTTCCTTTTCTTCCCCCCTTCCATCCCTTTTCCCTGCTTGCCTGTGCAGCCAACTGCTGTGATTGTCGAGATAGAAGAGGACTGGAATGACTTGCCCTTGCTTATGAAGCAAATGGAACATGCTAATAGAAGTCATCGTATTACCCGATGCAGAAGTGCCATAGCTCATTACTTTAAAATAAAAGGATATCATTGTAGACGGCGAGCAGAATTGACTTTCTAGCGGTACGACTTGATGATGATTTAATCAACTGCTCTCTTTCGCTTCTCATCCCCATGCCTGTCGCTTCTGCAGGTGCCACTACACGACACTCACACAGCTAGTGGGGGAGGAGAAAATATAAATCAATTGCTGTCATTACTTTTTCCCCCCGAGGATAGAGGAATGCAAATTTCTCTGCACTACAAAGGGAGTGGGTGAAGAAAAAATGAAAAAAACTCAATAAAATGGAAATACCTTTATAATGAGCAAAGCAAGAAAGCCAGAGATCAAGACTGACAGGCAAGGGCAGGCAATTTGTTCGTCCTTTAAGCACAAGACGCCATGCTCCCTCACACTCACTGCACAACACAATGAAAAGCAACCAAAAATAATAACGCTAAAAAGATACAAACACTTCTAACATAAAAACAAGTCGGTGTCGCCAGTCACTGATTAGTGATCATGGTGCGTTAAAATGCAGTTACGCAGTGTGGCTCGGAGAGAGGAACACCATCATTGGCAAATCTACTGTCTTCTTTTCCATTTACTGAGTCCCATGTTGAAAAACAGAGGCACTGCAGGGAGCCTAGGCTAGATAATATCACTGTGAGCCAAAGATTATGTGGATGACATATCTCAACTACAGTACCATTATGGTTGCACATTTGGAGGTTGGATGGATTTGATAAGGTTTTAAATCAGAGTGCTCGTGGAAATGAATAGATATAGTATGCTACTGTAAATAGGAGAACAAACTGCAAAAACTATTTTGAAAAGGAAACTAGAAAAACTAGGACATCAATATGTAAAACACACAGACATGTAAAAAATATGTACCTACAGTACAACAATGGGGCCATTTAGAACCCAGAGCTTAGCTCTCAGACAGGCTGAGGCAGCTTGAGGAAGTCTGCGTAATTTAATGCAGTCATGTACAATAAGGAAACCATTACTCCTCTGAGGAAGACGGGGGGAGAAGGAGGGCAGCAGCCATAGAAAGCGATACTCTAGCCAGGCCCAGTGGTATTTACACAGCCCCAACATTATACTGTACAACACAGACCCCAGACCTCAGTGTTTAGGTTAAGTAACAGAGGAATGTCAAACATTACCCTCAGCACTAAGACCTGTTGATGTTGGCCTGTATCCGGAGCACTTCTGATTGCCCCGACCGCCCCGCCACGACCCCCACCCTCTACCCCTCCTTTTGGCTGAGTGCACTTACAAATTTCTCTATAATGTGTCCAAGCATCAAGGCTTTTGTTTATATCAGACTCAGAGTAGGATAAAACTATTCTGTGTCCGTAAGCCTCTCCAGACTCCAGCTGAGATAATATTAACCCAATAGACAGAGGAGACATGAGGGGAACATGAGGAGAGATGTCCTCAATGGTAAATGATTCAGCTAGCTCCGTCCTGCTATCCTCCCATAAGCAACAGCAGGGTCCTTCTGTGTCTGGCTCTGCCAAACTCCCCAACATAAACAACTATTGTCATAAGGAGTCTTGCCCACCACATCAAACAGAGATGCGTGAGAGAGATGCACGCCATGTTCTGTACTGTAGCTACTTAGAAACATAACATTTAGGCATATAATCTGGAATCATGGAATATGTGGTTCCAAATGCACAACATTTCTCAAATGTATACAGATTCCGTGTCAATCAAAGAAATACAAACAACCATTCAGAGAGACATGTCACAATAGTCAGACCTAATATTCACTCAAATGTCAACTTCTTCAATATGGCTGGATGGATACATCATTGTGCCATGCCATCCCCATGTCTGGTACTATCACGAGGTGCTGCTGGTCACTGTCCATGACCCTAGAATTAATGACAGTACCATTGATATCTGCTTCCTTTAAGGGTCTAGTGGAGCTGAGGACTGGGGATAGTTATCTGCCTGGGACACATTTCCTGCAGGATCACTGAAGAGGTTAAAGCTGAGGGACTCTCTGGTTAAATAAAGGATAAATAGAAACTGTCTGCCCGTCGACCCGCCTGTCTGTCTGTCTGCCCACCTGCCTGCCTGTCTGCCAGCTTGGAAGCTAGTGGGATAGCAGCATGAATAATGGCAGCTATTGCCAGGGTCAGCTCAGACGGTGCCAATTTGATACGCCGCCGTCAAGGGCTCCTCTTCTTTTTTCTCCCTCTCAGAGTAAAGCTGCACGTCCTGATGGTTTTCTGATGCAAACAGTCGCATGGCAAAATGTTTTTTTCCTCTCCCGCTGCCTGCTCTTCCATCTGCTGCTGGGGCCCGGGCGCCGCCAACCACCTGCCTGTCACAGTGTGCATGGAAATTAGCTGGGGAGGAGGCGCTCGCTGGTGCTAATTACATTTTAATCATTAGAAATGTGTTGGCAAATCAAGGCTTGATTGCCATCTTGGAGCCCCGTGCTCCTCCCTGCAGAGCAGAGCGGAAGGGAGGCCTGCCTGCCATGGAGGTGGCTGAGCCCGGGCCTGCCGAGCCTGTGCCTCTCCTCCGAGCTCCTCCCTCCCTCCTCAAACTCCCTCCCACAATATGGTGATGTGCTGGGCCTGGACTCTGGCGTGTTATTCACAGGTAACATAGGGGCCGTGATGGTGATGAGGCAGGCAGGGACCTGTGCCATGCTCATTCTCTCATCCCCATGCAAGGCCTGCCAGCCAGTCCCTGTCCTAGTACCACCACTGTGAGCTGAGGAACAGTAAATAGCAAATCCACCCTGGTAGTAAGGGGAGACTGATGAGCTCAGGGTTTACAACACATGGAGCACCGGTAGGACTGAGGACCGGAGCAGACTGGGCCAACAGGACAGACTTACAAATGAGTTTGAGAGAGTGGATTGCTAAATGGAATGTCTGATTATTATGATAATACTTTCACCTCCGACAGAGAGAAAGCGAGAGAAAATAAGAGAGAGAGAAAAGAATGAAGAGAGATTTTCTCATTGTTGGCAAAAGGACACTGGGCCATCCATCTTGGAGACAGAAAGCAGAGATACTGTCCAGTCAGACAGGCTGCTCCAGACAGACACACCAAAGGCCTGTTGAAATCAAACATCCACTTCCTCCAGGTACCCTGGCCATTAGGCTACCATAGATCTCAATGACAAAGCCCACCTGTAACTCCAACCTGTAACTATATATTAGGGTTGAACTGAACAGTACGATATACCGGTATACATTCTTTAGGTTAAAACCTCTTAATCTAAATCAGGTTAATTGGTTTAAAATTCCTACATTAACGGCAAAATTATGACCAGCCACACTAGCGAATCACGCAAACATGTTCAATGGATCATGGTGGAATGCAGTTTAAATAAATCCAGACCTCAGATCATTTTACCTCTGTTCCTAACCCAGAAAAAACTTGGAAAAACATTGCATTTTTTCCTGCCAAATATTCTTAAAAAGACTGTTTTACAAAAACACTGGGTTCCCAAATAGAAGGAAATTCAACATGACATGTCTGACTAGGGTGAGTCATTAAAATAAAACCAAGGTCTGTAGCGATGACATCTAACATCTCATTTCCCTAGCATCTGCTTGATGTCTAGCTGTCATATAAAGTCTGGAGAAGGAAGAGGAAAAAAGGACAAACCATCCTACTAGCTGGAGGGCTTCAGTTCAGACAGTCTGTAGCACAGCCATAGTGACATGAGGCTAACGTCTCCTAGTCTGACGACTCACACTATTCTTCCGCTGCTCTGTTGTTCACTACATACTTTAGTCTGAGACTGCCATCATTGAAGTAGTTTGTGGTGACGCGAGGCGTACAGTAGTACAAAACAAAGTCATTAGCGATTGGATCGTCTAACCAACCAGAGTATCAAAACCAATGACGGTTTACCCACGTGTGTTCTGGCTCTGGCCCAACCCATCGGTTTCTGGACCAATCAGATGGCCCCGAATGTGTTCGGCTTCGGTGAAGGGTCAGGTAGGTACTCAGTACCAGACTCATTGTGGAAGAGAAATTAAAGTCCGTGGGCGTGGCATAGAATTGGGCTGAAGCAAGGAGTCTAGGTAGCTAGGCAAAACGTCTCCTCTGCTGGCCAAGTGTGTCCCTCCCTTCAGATCAGAGAGAGAGAAAGGAGAGGGAGGAGCGGTCTGCTGTCTGGCCCAACATTACCACACATGATCTGCTCACCCGTCCACCCCTATCCAATTGCAGCAGGCCAACATCTGAAGGCATTTCTTTTCAAATGTAAAACTTTATCCAGACGACATTCATTGAGACCGCAAACTAAACGCAGGATTCCAGTCATTGGAATAGAGGAGGAGAGATGGAGGGAAAAAAATTATAGCTTTATAGTTTATGACCTCTGTTTTCAATATCCGAGAGTGCAACATTAGACCCGTTCTTTTAAAGTTTCATTCCTCTGGAATCTGCCCAGACTTATTGAAAAAAGATTTGAGAGAGAGAGAGAGAGAACTTTCTTGGAAGAGGTTATTTTTTATGATTATTTCCATATTGTTAAATCTCTTATGGTTTACAATAGAACAACACCAATAATGGAAAATTAGAGAGCGGGCTCTGTGCATGTGTAAAGGGATTCCATTTGAAGGTGTTCGCTCACAAGTGGAAAAGAGGAATGCTTGAAAGGCAGACAACCTCTTCACAAGGGGGAACATCACTAACACCATACACAGACAGATACACTTACATATTTTGCCTGGGGTAAAAAGATGGGCTGAGGGGGTAGGGAATGTGTAGATGTGTGTGTGAGTGTCTTTGTGTCTGTGCCTGCATGTGTGTGTGTGTCTCTATGTGCATGTGTGTTGGTGTCTGTGTGCGTGTCGGGAGTTGGGAGTTGGGAGGAGGGGGTGTCTACCTTTAAAATAACTTGTCAGTTAAGCTGATCTCCTCAACAGATGTGCCAACAGTGCCCCGGAGTGGTGCTTGGCACAGACAGATGGTGCCGCAGGGCACAGCACTCAGCTGATCTACAGGGGTGGCATCGCGCCCGCCCGCTTCTCTATAAGAAGGTAACAAATCCATGGGTAGAATGGTGAGATGTGGAGGGGGCGCCTCAAGGAGGGAAGCATTTACTGAAGGTTAGCGGATGGAGACACACTCAGACACACTCAGACGCACACACACACACACACACACATACACACACCATCACCCTTGAACCTCGTTTTCCTGTGAAGTCAACCGTAACATAGTCGGGGAGTTGGGGGGGGTTGGGTTGCCAAGCAGATGCTGGCTTAATCAAGGATTAATGGAAGGATTTTGAGACAATTACATACATCAGATGCATTGTTTGCACCATTATGGCACGTCCCCTGAGACAGGTCCACTTAGTGTGGATTTTAATTAATGCACACAGCATACAATAGCATTGATGTCAGTTGGTGTCTTTATTGCAGTGATCTATTCCAACACACACAGAGAGGTCACTGTCAATGTCAGCCTCATTTGCTGTATGTGTTCAGGGTAATGTATAAAGTCTTCAATGTATAGAATAGAAAACATCTGGATACATCAGACAACAAGGGGAACTTGAAGGACATGCAAAAGAAAAAGGGACATATTAGTAAAAGAATATATGTAGAATACAGTTAACATAACTGAAGTCTGTAAAATTATTTGTATCCCATGAATAGTTGTGCCTACTTGTCCGGTCCATGTGTTTCTTTTACGCCTGCTACATTAGGTTAGTGTGGGGCTGACACGGTGAGAAAAGACAGAAGAATGCGCAAATCTGAGGGATAGAGAGCAGTTGCTTTGCAAGGTACCTCTACCTGAAAATACATGATCTAAGTGATTGACAGTTGGTATTCAGCAATCATAAAAGTACGCCTTATTTACTTTGAAGAACTAGTAAAATAGGGATTTTGTCAGACAGCATAGGCAGCAGTTTCGTATAGATGAAGACTTGGAATTAAATAATAAAGTCATCAAATAAAACAAATGTAATATACACAACAACTGACATATTTGATTAAAGTAATGTGAATAAGTGATGGTTAAGTGATGAGCAGTAATGGGCAGTCACTACCATCATGGGACTTTTATTAGGCCTAATAGCTTATTTGTTTTAAAGTGCATTCAACCCACAAAATGCATAGTGCATTTAATGTTTCAAAAAATGGTGGAAACTGAAATCGAAAACCGTGATTATTTTTAATAATAATAATAATCTAAACCCGAACCGACCTCAAAAAGCACTAATCCCTCAGCACTAGCAAATCCATTTTATCCTGTGTCATTGCACGCAAACTGAAACTTTAAAATTGTGTCAAAAGTGATAGTATACATAAATAATGGTGGTAAATTGCCAATCTATTTATGTAAAAATAGTCTGCATTACAATGACCTTCGAAAGGAGGTGAGCAAATGTGACACTCTCCCTCCTCCTCCTGATCCCTAATAACCTCCCACACACCAAACCAGACCAGACACTTTACTGCCTATGCATTAGAGATCTCTAAGGGCCTATGTGGATGACATGCCTGACAAACTTGACAAGCATCTCCTTCTCCGTCTAGGTGTACACTATATACACCATATACTCCCAGCCCTCCCCTCCCCCATCCATAGCTGAGGTATACTCCCACCCTGCCCCATCCATAGCTGAGGTATACTCCCAGCCCTCCCCTCCCCCATCCATAGCTGAGGTATACTCCCACCCTGCCCCATCCATAGCTGAGGTATACTCCCACCCTGCCCCATCCATAGCTGAGGTATACTCCCACCCTCCCATCCATAGCTGATGTATACTCCCACCCTCCCATTCATAGCTGAGGTATACTCCCCCCTCCCATCCATAGCTGAGGTATACTCCCACCCTCCCATCCATCCATAGCTGAGGTATACTCCAACCCTCCCATGCATAGCTGAGGTATACGCCCACCCTCCCATCCATAGCTGAGGTATACTCCCACCCTCCCATCCATAGCTGAGGTATACTCCCACCCTCCCATCCATAGCTGAGGTATACTCCCACCCTCCCATCCATAGCTGAGGTATAGTCCCAGCCTCCCATTCCCCATCCATAGCTGAGGATACTCCCACCCTCCCATCCATAGCTGAGGTATACTCCCACCCTCCCATCAATAGCTGAGGTATACTCCCACCCTCCCATCCATAGCTGAGGTATACTCCCACCCTCCCCATCCATAGCTGAGGTATACTCCCACCCTCCCATCCATAGCTGAGGTATAGTCCCAGCCCTCCCCTTCCCCATCCATAGCTGAGGGATACTCCCACATTCCCCATCCATAGCTGAGGTATACTCCCACCCTCCCATCCATAGCTGAGGTATACTCCCACCCTCCCATCCATAGCTGAGGTATACTCCCACCCTCCCATCCACAGCTGAGGTATACCCAATCCTCCCCCATCCATAGCTGAGGTACACTCCCAGCCCTGCACTCCCCCATCCACAGCTGAGGTATACTCCCACCCTCCCACCCAAAGCTGAGGTATACTCCAAGCCCCCCCCTCCTCCCCCATCCATAGCTGAGGTATACTCCCAGCCCCCCCCTCCCCCATCCATAGCTGAGGTATACTCCCAGCCCCCATCCATAGCTGAGGTATACTCCCACCGCCAATCCATAGCTGAGGTATACTCCCATCCCCCCATCCATAGCTGAGGTATACTCCCACCCCCCCATCGATAGCTGAGGTATACTCCCATCCCCCATCCATAGCTGAGGTATACTCCCATCCCCCCATCCATAGCTGAGGTATACTCCCATCCCCCCATCCATAGCTGAGGTATACTCCCAACGCCCTCCATAGCTGAGGTATACTCCCACCCCCATCCATAGCTGAGGTATACTCCCAACGCCAATCCATAGCTGAGGTATACTCCCATCCCCCCATCCATAGCTGAGGTATACTCCCACCCCCATCCATAGCTGAGGTATACTCCCATCCCCCCATCCATCCAGCTGAGGTATACTCCCATCCCCCCATCCATAGCTGAGGTATACTCCCACCCCCCATCCATAGCTGAGGTATACTCCCACCCTCCCCCATCCATAGCTGAGATATACTCCCACCCTCCCCATCCATAGCTGAGGAATACTCCCACCCTGCCCCATCCATAGCTGAGGTATACTCCCAGCCCTCCCCCCCATCCATAGCTGAGATATACTCCCACCCTCCCCATCCATAGCTGAGATATACTCCCACCCTCCCCATCCATAGCTGAGATATACTCCCACCCTCCCCATCCATAGCTGAGGTAAACTCCCAGCCCTCCCCTCCCCATCCATAGCTGAGATATACTCCCACCCTCCCCATCCATAGCTGAGATATACTCCCACCCTCCCCCATCCATAGCTGAGATATACTCCCACCCTCCCCCATCCATAGCTGAGGTATACTCCCACCCCCCCCATCCATAGCTGAGGTATACTCCCACCCTCCCCCATCCATAGCTGAGATATACTCCCAGCCCTCCCCCATCCATAGCTGAGATATACTCCCACCCTCCCCATCCATAGCTGAGATATACTCCCACCCTCCCGCATCCATAGCTGAGATATACTCCCACCCTCCCCCATCCATAGCTGAGATATACTCCCACCCTCCCCCATCCATAGCTGAGATATACTCCCACCCTCCCCCATCCATAGCTGAGGTATACTCCCACCCTCCCCATCCATAGCTGAGGTATACTCCCACCCTCCCCCATCCATAGTTGAGATATACTCCCACCCTCCCCCATACATAGCTGAGATATACTCCCAGCCCTCTCATCCATAGCTGAGATATACTCCCAGCCCTCCCCATCCATAGCTGAGATATACTCCCAGCCCTCCCCATCCATAGCTGAGATATACTCCCACCCTCCCCCATCCATAGCTGAGATATACTCCCACCCTCCCCCATCCATAGCTGAGATATACTCCCACCCTCCCCATCCATAGCTGAGGTAAACTCCCAGCCCTCCCCTCCCCCATCCATAGCTGAGATAAACTCCCACCCTCCCCCATCCATAGCTGAGATATACTCCCACCCTCCCCCATCCATAGCTGAGATATACTCCCACCCTCCCCCATCCATAGCTGAGGTATACTCCCACCCTCCCCATCCATAGCTGAGGTATACTCCCACCCTCCCCATCCATAGCTGAGATATACTCCCAGCCCTCCCCCATCCATAGCTGAGATATACTCCCACCCTCCCCCATCCATAGCTGAGATATACTCCCACCCTCCCCATCCATAGCTGAGATATACTCCCACCCTCCCCATCCATAGCTGAGATATACTCCCACCCTCCCCATCCATAGCTGAGATATACTCCCACCCTCCCCCCATCCATAGCTGAGGTATACCCCACCCTCCCCATCCATAGCTGAGGTATACTCCCACCCTCCCCCATCCATAGTTGAGATATACTCCCACCCTCCCCATACCATAGCTGAGGTATACTCCCAGCCCTCCACATCCATAGCTGAGATATACTCCCAGCCCTCCCCATCCATAGCTGAGATATACTCCCAGCCCTCCCCTCCCATCCATAGCTGAGGTATACTCCCACCCCCCATCCATAGCTGAGGTATACTCCCACCCTGCCCCATCCATAGCTGAGGTATACTCCCACCCTCCCCCATCCATAGCTGAGGTATACTCCCACCCTGCCCCATCCATAGCTGAGGTATACTCCCAGCCCTCCCCTCCCCCATCCATAGCTGAGGTATACTCCCAGACCCCCCTCCCCATCCATAGCTGAGGTATACTCCCAGCCCCCCCCCCCATCCATAGCTGAGATATACTCCCACCCCCCCCATCCATAGCTGAGGTATACTCCCACCCTCCCCCATCCATAGCTGAGATATACTCCCACCCTCCCCATCCATAGCTGAGGTATACTCCCACCCTGCCCCCATCCATTGCTGAGGTATACTCCCAGCCCTCCCCTCCCCCATCCATAGCTGAGGTATACTCCCAGCCCCCATCCATAGCTGAGGTATACTCCCACCCCCCATCCATAGCTGAGGTATACTCCCACCCCCATCCATAGCTGAGGTATACTCCCACCCCCATCCATAGCTGAGGTATACTCCCACCCCCAATCCATAGCTGAGGTATACTCCCACCCCCATCCATAGCTGAGGTATACTCCCAACCCCCATCCATAGCTGAGGTATACTCCCACCCCCATCCATAGCTGAGGTATACTCCCACCCCCCATCCATAGCTGAGGTATACTCCCACCCCCATCCATAGCTGAGATATACTCCCACCCCCATCCATAGCTGAGGTATACTCCCACCCCCCATCCATAACTGAGATATACTCCCACCCCCATCCATAACTGAGGTATACTCCCATCCCCCCATCCATAGCTGAGGTATACTCCCACCCTCCCCCATCCATAGCTGAGGTATACTCCCACCCCCCATCCATAGCTGAGGTATACTCCCATCCCCCCATCCATAGCTGAGGTATACTCCCATCCCCCATCCATAACTGAGGTATACTCCCATCCCCATACCATAGCTGAGGTATACTCCCACCCCCATCCATAACTGAGGTATACTCCCATCCCCCCATCCATAGCTGAGGTATACTCCCCCATCCATAACTGAGGTATACTCCCATCACCCCATCCATAGCTGAGGTATACTCCCAGCTCCCCCACCTCCCATCCATAGCTGAGGTATACTCCCACCCCCCATCCATAGCTGAGGTATACTCCCAGCTCCCCCAGCCCCCCATCCATAGCTGAGGTATACTCCCAGCTCCCCCAGCCCCCATCCATAGCTGAGGTGTACTCCCAGCTCTCCCACCCCCCCATCCATATTTGAGGTATACTGCCACCCCCCATACTCCCATCCATAGCTGAGGTATACTCCCACCCCCATCCATAGCTGAGGTATACTCCCATCCCCATACCATAGCTGAGGTATACTCCCACCCCCCATCCATAGCTGAGGTATACTCCCACCCCCCATCCATAACTGAGGTATACTCCCATCCCCCCATCCATAGCTGAGGTATACTCCCAGCTCCCCCACCTCCCATCCATAGATGAGGTATACTCCCAACCCCCGCATCCATAGCTGAGGTATACTCCCAGCCCCCCACCCTCCATCCATGGCTGAGGTATACTCCCACCCTCCCCCATCTATTGCTAAGGTATACTCCCAGCCCCCACCCCCATCCATAGCTGAGGTATACTTCCAGCTCCCCCACCCCCATCCATGGCTGAGGTATACTCCCACCCTCCCCCATCTATTGCTAAGGTATACTCCCAGCCCCCCACCCCCGCATCCATAGCTGAGGTGTACTCCCAGCCCCCCACCCCCACATCCATAGCTGAGGTATACTCCCAGCCCCCCACCCCCACATCCATAGCTGAGGTATACTCCCAGCCCCCCACCCCCACATCCATAGCTGAGGTATACTCCCAGCCCCCACCCCCACATCCATAGCTGAGGTGTCTCCCAGCCCCCCACCCCCACATCCATAGCTGAGGTATACTCCCAGCCCCCCATCCATAGCTGAGGTATACTCCCAGCTCCCCCACCCCCATCCATGGCTGAGGTATACTCCCACCCTCCCCCATCTATTGCTAAGGTATACTCCCAGCCCCCACCCCGCATCCATAGCTGAGGTATACTTCCAGCTCCCCCACCCCCATCCATGGCTGAGATATACTCCCACCCTCCCCCATCTATTGCTAAGGTATACTCCCAGCCCCCCACCCCTGCATCCATAGCTGAGGTGTACTCCCAGCCCCCCACCCCCACATTCATAGCTGAGGTATACTCCCAGCCCCCACCCCCACATCCATAGCTGAGGTATCCTCCCAGCTCCCCCACCCCCACATCCATAGCTGAGGTATACTCCCAGCCCCCCCCCCACATCCATAGCTGAGGTGTACTCCCAGCCCCCCACCCCCACATCCATGGCTGAGGTATACTCCCAGCCCCCCACATCCATAGCTGAGGTATACTCCCAGCCCCCCACATCCATAGCTGAGGTATACTCCCAGCCCCCCACATCCATAGCTGAGGTATACTCCCAGCCCCCCACATCCATAGCTGAGGTATACTCCCAGCTCCCACACCCCCCCATCCATTGCTGAGGTATAAAAAAGGTAAAATGGCAGGATTGTGGCAGGCCTTTAATCACTTAGCTCCTCACACCTGATGGCACACTATTCACTTTCACTGTCTCCCGTGACCCTGCGGGTCATTGCTCATCACATAAAGTTTTTACTAGGGAATTTTCCTCATCATTAGACATGGCCTGGAATATGAACCATTAATATTCATAGTGCCAACTCAAAATGAGGTCTGTGGATTTCCATCATGATTGCAGCCGCAGAGCCACTATCTCATGCAGCTGCCACGGTTAACAATCAGGAGTCCGGAGTGTGTGTGTGTGTGTGTGTGTGTGTGTGTGTGTGTGTGTGTGTGTGTGTGTGAGTGTGTGTGTGTGTGTGTGTGTGTGTGTGTGTGTGTGTGTGTGTGTGTGTGTGTGTGTGTGTGTGTGTGTGTGTGTGTGTACAGTCTCCAGGTATCATTATGGGCTCCATAAAGCTCCTCTCTCGATCTGGCTCAGCTCTGTTAAAAAGAAGGAAGGAGGGAGGAGAAGGAGAAGGAGGAGGCTCAGAAACTGAGAGGAGCGCCAGCCAGATGACACCAGTCTGAGATGCTCTCCTCTTCTGCCAACAATCTGCCTCCAGTCCCATCCATAAAGAGGATAGGAGCAGAGGAGCACTAGCTAGCTGTCAATGCTAACAGCCCCATAGACAGTCTCTGCCAAGGACACAGCTGAGACACACAATAGGCTAGCACAACCCCCTCACTGCAATTCACATTAGAACAAATACAGCTGCTGCTTTTTTTCGCTGGGAAACTGCAGGTAGCAGAGCTCCTTTGGGGAGGTTTGAAGGGTTTTTGAAATGACTGGGATATTGGAACATTTTGAAGAATTGGAGCACAGATGAGCCAATGTGCATGCAGAGTGTTGGCTACTTCTAATATTACAAACTAAATGCTTCCTCAATTGTACTTTGGATTCACAGCCTACAGCATATAAATTATTCAGCATTGCCAACAGCATTAGATCTACCACATTGTCACGTTCTAGCCTTTATTTCCTTTGTTTTGTCTTTATTTGGTATGGTCAGGGCGTGAGTTGGGGTGGGCAGTCGATGTGTATTGTTCTATGTTGGGGTTTTGAGTTCAGCCTAGTATGGTTCTCAATCAGAGGCAGGTGTCGTTAGTTGTATCTGATTGAGAATCATACTTAGGTAGCCTGGGTTTCACTATTGAGTTGTGGGTGTTTGTTTTCCGTGTGTGTGTTTCTTGCCACACGGTACTGTTTCGGTTTCGTTGATGTTCACGTTTATTGTTTTGTATTTTCATAGTGTTCAGTTTATATCTTAAAATAAACGTTATGGACACTTACCACTCTGCGCATTGGTCCTCCGATCCTTCTCGCTTCTCCTCCTCCTCAGAGGAGGAGGAATGCCGTTACAGAAACACCCACCACCAAGAAAGGACCAAACACCATAGTTTGCAAATAAATTCATTAAAAATCCTACAGTGTGATCTTCTGGATTTTCTTTTCTCATTTTGTCTGTCATAGTTGAAGTGTACCTGTGAAGAAAATTACAGGCCTCTCTCATCTTTTTAAGTGGGAGAACTTGCACAATTGGTGGCTGACTAAATACTTTTTTTGCCCCACTCTAAGTATATGAACATTCTACATTCCTCAGTAATACTAGAAAGCCGAATGACTGTGAGCTCCTTCTGTGTAGACTTATCCAAGATGGTCACTCTTCTGCACATGCTCAGACAAGGTGCCTCATCCAACAATCAATCCCAATATTCCCATCTTTCTCATCTTCTACGGCTCTGACCAATGAGAGTGGGAGTTCAGCCTCCATGCAGTTCGTTGCAACCACACATGATAAGACAGCTCAGAGCAGCAACAATGGTGCTAGGTGCTAGGCTAGCACAGGTCTCTGCTTCTGATAAGACTCCCATTATGGCTCTCTCCTCCGCACACAGCAGCCCAGTTGCCTGGTTGGCTCCATGGCTCCATGCAGGGGGAAGGCTTTCGTATGCCATGGGCGGCAGTGCAGCAGCAATTAGCAGACATCTCCCTGACAGGCCAAGATAAACTTCCGTGGGAAGCACCAAGGGGAACAGAGCAGCCTTCATCCTACTGTGATGACTTGAAACACGCCATTTAGAGTGTTAATATCAAAGGGAGAGTAAGTTTAGGAGAAATCGTGTGAAGAAAATAAGATCCCTCAAGTAAATAAATAAAGAGGGGATAAATAATGAATCATAATTCCATTGTTTATACTGTTATACTACAACAAAGAGGTATAGTATAAACTGTAGTACTTTGGTAATGTGTATTTTGCTCGTTGGTGCAGATGTAGACAATCACATACAGTAGACTCCAGCAGAGTAGAGGTATAAATCCAGGACATTTTTCAAAATAACCTATTTTGAAGGATCCTGCACTGTAAACACACCAAATCAGATGCAGCCATGTAAACTGGCCTTTACAACAACCAGTCTTTCAGTGACAAACATGCCAATTTGTTTTTCTCATATTGTGATTAGGTAGCTGTCATGCTGCACGTCTCAGTAGCCTTGTTATGCAGGATCTAGTCAAATAAAAGCCACAGCCCAGTTCCTCTGTCAGGATTGTGTCTACGCCACATGCAAACAAGCAAAGATGAATAAACATTAGTTGTTGTCGAGCTGCCGCTGCTGCGCTAGACTTCAAGCCGGCAGCCTTTTCTTTGTATAATAAAAATATTTAATTTGAAAGACTGATGCAAGGCAAAATGAAATTAAAAGGAACTCACGCTAACTGTTAAAACAAATTACTTGCAGCATGCTAAATTACATTTGCTCTTCCATCAGAGAGATCAAACGCGCCCAACTCCAGCTTTCCTTCCTGTGCTAATTATCTACTGCCTTCACCTCCTCCTCATCCCAGGGGTGCTCATAAACACACTTTCTGTGTCTGCTGTTTGTTTGGTTTATTTATACATTCCTCCGTCTCCCCGACCATCTCATGCTCTTCTCTCTGGTGGCAGGCGAACTGGGTGAATTACAGGGCTCTAATGTAATCCCGGGGCGCCAGGGATGGCGTGCGCTCCTGAAAAACGTGCTCAATTAAAGCGGGATGAGCCCAGTGGGATCGTCCCTGGCAGAGGGAGGGATGGAAGGAGGTAGCATAGCACTGGGCTGGTCGGGGTGAGTGACACAGCCCTCAGGATGGGATTAATTAGCATGCTAAGTGGAAGAGCATGGGAGCAGGCGGCTGGAGGGCGGAGAGCGACGGGCCGAGTCCCAACCATCTGACATCCCAACTCCCACATCAACTGCCCCTTCATAGACCAGCAGCCAAGCCAGTCTCTCTGTCCATCAGACATCTCTACCTCTCCCTGGCCTGGACACACTTGTGGAGGGTTGAGGAGAGAGAGAGAGGAGTTTGTTTGCTTGACATTGAGATTCAAAAAGATGAGAGAGCATGCTACCTTTTATTAGGTAATGGCGGGAAAACAACTTCCTCAACAACACAGGTCCCACTGCAAAGAGAAATACAATACCAACAGCCTTGTAGAAAAAACCAGAGGATCAGAGAAAAACAAGAAACGAGAAGAAGAAAAATAGTACGGGTAGTTGGAGAGGACATCTCTAATATAATTTCCATAGTGGGTTTACAGGGCTGGCTTTGGCCGATGGCAGTGAATGGCGTGCTAAGAGGCTGGAGCCCTACCATGCTACGCCAAACCCATGTCATCAAGCTGATACTGGACAACAGCTGGAAGCTTTGGTCAATTCGACTTCAAATAGAGGAGAACCCCTGAGGGGATCACAGAGTTTGCCCTAGATAAGACCAATTAGGAGAAGTGGAGTTCATGCTCATAAAGGGTCAGGATTATAATACTCTTAACTATGTTTCTGTTCTTTTCTTCAACTCCCAAACCACATTAACAGTACAGGACCATTAGATCATCATGGCAGAATCTTGGGGTTGTGGAACATTTTACGAAATAATTTTTTCTTCCTTCATCTTACAGACGGGTTGGTTGTTTATAGGGCTGACCCTGAGTCTTCTGTTCTTTCAACCAATTGATTGGTCAAAATGTTAAAACGTGTATTTTTCCATAAAAAGACACATCCTATGTGTGTTAATCAAATCAACTATATGCACTGAGCTTGTCTGATGCTTTAAGCACACTATTTGATTACATTATTAAGACACACAATTGATTTGATTATGCCGGGCCGGGCTCAGACTTGCTCTGTCTAAAAAAATGACAGCGAGTAACTGTGACTAGCACCCGTTGTCTCGCACTCCTCCCTGCAGCAGCGACCACCACATAACATCAACATTGTTTATCGCGGTTTCCATGTTGCTGAAGCTGCAACATAATTACAGCCATTTCTGACTGAAAAATACTGTTACCGTTATCCCTAATTTCTTTAGGAAAAACATTCCTTCAACCCTTGCTCTCTTTAAGTGACAAATAGGGCCTGACCTATAGCATATCATAATGACTGAAATAAATTGGTTCTAACAAACTCGGAATACCATAACACATGTGACAGCTAAATGGATGCAGAGGACATGACAAATAAACTAGAAAAGGGGGAATGTTTACTGGTTGCTCAGGGGAAGTCTGGAGATCAAGAAAAAGAAAGTAAGGAGCAACCCTTGCGTGCGTATTATGTTTGCCAAACAGATGCGGTTAGATTACAATATAATTTTTCAGACCGTTTGGAATAATGTAGGCTAAACAACACTAAATAAATTATATGTGTACCAGAGTCTGTTGTAACGTAATACATTTTTATAAATGTATAGCCTTTATTACAGAAAAGACTAAAAACAGTCACATTTATTTGAGAATGCAATTTTCAAAATGGAATGTTTTATTTAGGGGCGGCAGGTAGCCGAGTGGTTAGAACTTTGGCCCAGTAACCGAAAGTTTGCTAGATCAAATCCCCGAGCTGACAAGGTAAAAATCTGTGGTTCTGCCCCTGAACAAGACAGTTAACACACTGTTCCTAGGCTGTCACTGTAAATAAGAATTTGTTCTTAATTAACTGACTTGCCTAGTTAAATAAAGGTTCAATTAAAAAATAAATTTAGCCTATTGTTTAGGCTAATTATTAAAGGTTGGTTATTTTATTTTTCAAATCCATGAATGTATGCTGTGTGATTGTAACGGCTTTCTTACTGGGAAGGAGAGGCGGACCAAAACGATGCGTGGTTATAGTTCATGATAATTTAATAAGGTAACTCAAACATGAACAGGAATACAAAACAATAAACGTGAAAACCGAAACAGCCCTATCTGGTGCAGAAAACACAAAGACAGGAAACAACCACCCACAAAACCCAACACAAAACAGGCTACCTAAATACGGTTCCCAATCAGAGACAATGACTAACACCTGCCTCTGATTGAGAATCATATCAGGCCAAACATAGAAATAGACAAACCAGACACACAACATAAAATGCCCACCCAGCTCACGTCCTGACCAACACTAAAACAAGTAAAACACAAAAGAACTATGGTCAGACCGTGACAGTACCCCCCCCCCCCAAGGTGCGGACTCCGACCGCACAACCTAAACCTACAGCGGAGGGTCTGGGTGGGCATCTGTCTGCGGTGGCGGCTCTGGCGCTGGACGTGGACCACACTCCATCATTGTCTTAATCCACCTCCTTAGCGTTCTTTGAGTTGTGACCCTCGCTACCGACCTTGGTCTAAGAACCCTAACAGAGGGCCCCACTGGACTGAGGGGCAGCTCTGGACTGAGGGTCAGCTCGGGACTGAGGTAGATCAGGACTGAGAGGTAGCACAGGACTGAGCGGTAGCTCAGGACTAAGAGATAGCTCAGGCTGGTTGACGGTTCTGGCAGCTTGGTTGACAACTCTAGCAGTTCTGGACAGACGGGCAGCTCAGGCAACGCTGGAGAAGAGGAAGGCTCTGGCAGCGCTGGACAGAGGAGCTCTGGCGCCTCTGGACTGAGGGGCTCTGGCACCTCTGGACTGAGGGGCGGAAGCTCTGGCAGCGCCAAACAGGCGGGAAACTCCGGCTGCGCTGGAGAGGAGGAAGGCTCTGGCAGTGCTGGACAGGCGAGGTGCACTGTAGGCCTGGTGCGTGGTGCCGGCACTGGTGGTACTGAGCCGAGGACACGCACCTCAGGGCGAGTGCGGGGAGCTGCCACCGGAGGGCTGATGCGTGGAGGTGGTACTGGATAGACCGGACCGTGCTGGCGCACTGGAGCTCTTGAGCACCGAGCCTTCCCAACCTTACCTGGTTGAATGCTCCCGGTCGCCCTGCCAGTGCGGTGAGGTGGAATAGACCACACTGGGCAGTGCAGGCGAACCGGGGACACCATGCCTAAGGCTGGTGCCATGTAAGCTGGCCCAAGGAGACGCACTGGAGACCAGATGCGTAGAGCCGGCTTCATGGCACCTGGCTCGATGCCCACTCTAGCCCGGCCGATACAAGGAGCTGGTATGTACCGCACCGGGCTATGCACCCGCACTGGGGACACCGTGCGCTCCACAGCATAACACGGTGTCTGCCCGGTCTCTCTCGCCCCCCCGGTAAGCACAGGAAGTTGGAGCAGGTCTCCTACTTGGCTTCGCCATACTCCCTGTGTTCCTCCTCCCAAGAAATCTTTGGGGCTGACTCTCGGGCTTCCATCCATCCTCCTCATACCAGCGCCACTCCGCCTTTTCTGCCTCCAGCTCTTCTTTGGGGCGCCACCTTTTGCTTCGATTACAGCTGTAATTCGCTTGGGGTATGTCTCTATCAGTTTTGCACATCGAGAGACTGAAATTTTTTCCCATTCCTCCTTGCAAAACAGCTCGAGCTCAGTGAGGTTGGATGGAGAGCATTTGTGAACAGCAGTTTTCAGTTCTTTACACAGATTCTCGATTGGATTCAGGTCTGGACTTTGACTTGGCCATTCTAACACCTGGATATGTTTATTTTTTAACCATTCCATTGTAGATTTTGCTTTATGTTTTGGATCATTGTCTTGTAGGAAGACAAATCTCCGTCCCAGTCTCAGGTCTTTTGCAGACTCCATCAGGTTTTCTTCCAGAATGGGCCTGTACTTGGCTCCATCCATCTTCCCATCAATTTTAACCATCTTCCCTGTCCCTGCTGAAGAAAAGCAGGCCCAAACCATGATGCTGCCACCACCATGTTTGACAGTGGGTATGGTGTGTTCAGGGTGATGAGCTGTGTTGCTTTTACGCCAAACATAACGTTTTGCATTGTTGCCAAAATGTTCAATTTTGGTTTCATCTGACCAGAGCACCTTCTTCCACATGTTTGGTGTGTCTCCCAGGTGGCTTGTGGCTTTAAACAACACTTTTTATGGATATCTTTAAGAAATGGCTTTCTTCTTGCCACTCTTCCATAAAGGCCAGATTTGTGCAATATACGACTGATTGTTGTCCTATGGACAGAGTCTCCCACCTCAGCTGTAGATCTCTGCAGTTCATCCAGAGTGATCATGGGCCTCTTGGCTGCATCTCTGATCAGTCTTCTCCTTGTATGAGCTGACAGTTTAGAGGGACGGCCAGGTGTTGGTAGATTTGCAGTGGTCTGATACTCCTTCCATTTCAATATTATCGCTTGCACAGTGCTCCTTGGGATGTTTAAAGCTTGGGAAATCTTTTTGTATCCAAATCCGGCTTTAAACTTCTTCACAACAGTATCTCAGACCTGCTTGGTGTGTTCCTTGTTCTTCATGAAGCTCTCTGCGCTTTTAACGGACCTCTGAGACTATCACAGTGCAGGTGCATTTATACGGAGACTTGATTACACACAGGTGGATTGTATTTATCATCATTAGTCATTTAGGTCAACATTGGATCATTCAGAGATCCTCACTGAACTTCTGGAGAGAGTTTGCTGCACTGAAAGTAAAGGGGCTGAATAATTTTGCACGCCCAATTTTTCAGTTTTTGATTTGTTAAAAAAGTTTGAAATATCCAATAAATGTCGTTCCACTTCATGATTGTGTCCCACTTATTGTTGATTATTCACAAAAAATACAGTTTTATATCTTTATGTTTGAAGACTGAAATGTGGAAAAAGGTCGCAAAGTTCAAGGGGGCCGAATACTTTCGCAAGGCACTGTAAGTATTAAATATAGACCTAAGTAAGTTACGGTATTAAGACTAAACAGGATGTGCTCTTAGGCCTACAGCTCGATGGGGGTTATACAAGGCTTCTATACTAAGCCTACTAATGATAATGGCATTAATTATTATTACAATGATGAGCATAATAAAAATAGTAACAATAACAATAAGAAGGAGATCAAGAAAAAGGAGGGTTATTATTATTATAAATATTTTGTTTCAGACAACATGGAACAGTGTAAAAAACACTAAATAAGTAATGCCAGAAGACGCTGGTCTAACGGAAAAACAAGTATAAATCCGTAATTACATCATAGCAATAATTAAAAACTGCAGAATTTGTGAAATTGTTTATCCGACATGTTGTGGTTACGTGAGGCTTGGTGCTCACGGAATCAGTAAGCTATTCAACAAACACTTAAACAGGCAACAGAAGCAGGATCTGTCTTATTCTGTAGATACAGTTGAAGTCGGAAGGTTACATACACTTAGGTTGGGGTCATTAAAACTCGTTTTTCAACCACTCCACAAATTTCTTGTTAACAAACTATTGTTTTGGCAAGTCGGTTAGGACATCTACTTTGTGCATGACAAGTAATTCTTCCAACAATTGTTTACAGACAGATTATTTAACTTATTCAATGTATCACAATTCCAGTGGGTCATACACTGAGTTAACAGTGCCTTTAAACAGCTTGGAAAATTCCAGAAAATTATGTCATGGCTTTAGAAGCTTTTGATAAGCTAATTGGCATCATTTGAGTCAATTGGAGATGTACCTGTGGATCTATTTCAAGGCCTACCTTCAAACTCAGTGCCTCTTTGTTTGACATCATGGGAAAATCAAAAGAAATCAGCCTAGACCTAAAAAAATAATTGTAGACCTCCACAAGTCTGGTTCATCCTTGGGAGCAATATCCAAATACCTGAAGGTACCATGTTCAAGGACAACAAAGTCAAGGTATTGGAGTGGCCAACACAAAACCCTGACCTCAATCCCCTAGATAATTTGTGGGCAGAACTGAAAAAGCGTGTGCGAGCAAGGAGGCCTACAAACCTGACTAAGTTAAGGACAACAAAGTCAAGGTATTGGAGTGGCCAACACAAAACCCTGACCTCAATCCCATAGATAATTTGTGGGCAGAACTGAAAAAGCGTGTGCGAGCAAGGAGGCCTACAAACCTGACAAAGTTACAGCAGCTCTGTCAGGAGGAATGGGCCACAAATCACCCAACTTATTGTGGGAAGCTTGTGGAAGGCAACAGTACACTGATGTGTTTCAGATCCGCGGACAGTGACCGTTATCCAATGCGGGAGAAAGCAGATTTGTTACAAAATAACATTATTTGTATTAGTGTTGCACCATTGTTCTTACGTAATGTAACCAAATACAATTTCAGTTGCACATGTCTTGATGGATTGTGCCACAATAGAATAGGCCTCCACAATAGAATAGTCCACTCAGACAGGCGTGAATCAGACAGGTGTCTTGTACACCACCATTTTTATTAAATGTTTTGCTACTGCTCGACTAAAGAAATCTCGGTCGACCAACGGCCTATCGACCAAACAATTGACCAGTGAACTAAATGGGGTCAGCCCTAGTTGTTTAGCAACAAAACCGATGTGTGCTCAACTATGGGGCAAAACAGACGGGGTTGGCTTAGATTCTTGATAACTATACTTAGTCTCCAAATGTTTATTGAAAACATAAATATAATTACACAATGAGTATCTCTTAAATACATCATTACTGTTGTTGTTAGCTAGCTAGAGAATTATAGCCATATTAGCATTGACATGAAATCAAAACACCTCAAAACAGGACATGGCATCAAGAAAAATATAAAACTAGTTGAAACAAGCCACCTACGATTCCCCACATGGCAGCTTCTTGTCATTGTCGCTTGCTATCTGACCGTTCAGAATCATAACAAAGCATGGCCTCCGGCCACATCGGTGCACCAGACATTTTTCATGATATTGTCAAACCCTGTATTATTGCACTCTATTTTCATTGAAATTCATTTTGAGCCCCTAAATATGTTTTCCAGTAGTCCTTCCTTTCTGAACTCAGATGTTTTCCATTGTTTGTGCTGTGGTGGGTCCATCTCTTTTAAACCGGCGCAGGGCCTACAGTGGGAGAGTGCAGTCCCCAAGGCTCTTATTTTCATATTGATTGTCACAGTTGGGGGTCGACTTCAGTTCTATGAAAGCCTGAGCTACCGAACACACATGACGAAAGGCTCGCCAAGCAAACTGGGGAAAACTTATTCAACAGAACAACATGTAGCTGCTATGGAAATGCAACAAAGTGTTCATACATCTGTAGTAAATAAACCTCGATCCCTTTACCCATTTTTCCCCTACCTACTTAGTCTCAATGTAGCACATCTGACATGTCTTGTTTGTATAATGTTTTAATGTAATGTTAAAGTCTACATGAATGGCTATAACTATATAATTTGTGCCAAAACTGAGCCTTTTTCTGGCTATTACATTTTATTTTCCCTGTCCAGTTGTTATCTGGGGTTAACTGCTTAGTTCCTGTGGTTAATTGCTTCGTTTTGTTAGTCCAACGTCTCTAAACGGCTTTACTGATTTACTAGTCCAGCTCCTCTTAAAGCTGTGTCAGGTCACAGAGGACTAGGAACTCTACTAAATTCCCTCCTTTTACAGCGTGTTGTCAGAAACAACAGAGAGCAGGGTAAATCTGTCAGAGCACAGCATCTGGGGGGCAGAAGTGGTCTTTGGAGAATCAGTAGTCCTGTCAGTAGGAGAGGGTCAGTCAGCACAACAGATCATGTTTCTCCCTCATGTGGCTCTGTGGTGTTATTCTAGGCCACTGGCTACCGCTTACCCATGTGTGTTTGTTAGTCTGTGTGTGAGAGTGTGTGCTCCAATGAAAAAACTGACCTCCCCCTTAAGCTTCATTGTGGACTTTATAGCCAACTCAGCACACAGATATCTTGCTGCATACTTTATGACAATCTAACCTAGCTCAGTCTTGCCTCTATAGAGAAGCAGAGAGAGACAGAGAGACAGAGAGAGAGAGAGAGAGAGAGAGAGAGAGAGAGAAAGAGAAAGAGAAAGAGAGAGAGAAACAAGTGTTTTGTCAGCCATAATTACCCTCCAATTATAAGGTCAAAACATTAAGGGCCACTTTGTTGTCTGGGCAGCCCCGCTTAGATCAGGTTGTGGTGGAATGTGTTTCGCATTAGGGGCCCCGGCATGATGTACGTTTCCTGTCAGGGCAAAGATAACAGTGGGGGCCAGCGGAGCAGGGTCCCCCCACCTGGTGGGAGCAATGGGGTGCCTCCATCCATCCCTCAGGCACACACATACATGGAAATGCACACACATGCACACACTCAGACACACTCTCTGACCAGAACCACACAGAATACAGAGAGAGAGATGGAGTGGGGAAGTGAGAGAGATAGTGGGAGAGGAAGACTGAATGAGTGAGAGAGAGAGCGAGAGAGTGAGAGAGAGAGTGAAATTAAGAAAGAAAGAAAGAAAGAAAGAGAAAGAAAGAGAGAGAGTGAAAGAAAGAGAAAGAAAGAGAGAGAGTGAAAGAAAGAGAGAGAGAGCGAGAGAGAGAGTGAAATAAAGAAAGAAAGAAAGAGAAATATATAGAGAGGGTATGAGAAGGTCAGGATGAGGGGAAATTAAACATTCTGTCAGCTGTCAACCATAGTCCATCATAGAGATCTAACAAATGTGGTCATAACATTCCAAACTTCTTTCCACTCAGACAACTTGTTTATCTCATCAAACCACTTCATAATGTCAAATATGTATGATTTCAACAACTGTGTGTATTTAGTGGGAGTATGTAAGTGTTTGTGTATGTGTGTATATGAAGCTAGTGTGTATGCTAGAGTAATGCCAAAGTAGAAAGTAAAAGCCCTGTCAAAGTCCTGCAGTGTAAAGTTGATTGCTCAGGAGTGGCCCATCCATCACTTTAACACATAGAACAAGGTCAGGGACTGGTGCCCTGAGGCACTACACTACAGCAGACACACATAATATATTAACACCAACTGTTTTCTAGGAAATCTCAATGACTTTGAATATGTTTTGTTCTCCTAATACAAACACTCAAGGGTTGGCATTAACTTTTAAAGTTGAGAAATAGCACACTTATCAAAGATGTTCATGCAGGGATAAAACAACAAAATCATTTCACGATGCCATCTTTGAGGAGGAGTAGTAGAATGGTGGCCCAGTCTCTGCTGGTCATCTGCTTCGGGCCAATGAGAGGAGGGCTACTCCAGGGAGCTATCTGTGGCATGTGCACTCGCTCTGTCTCTCCAGGCCCCCTCCAGGGTGTGGAGCCTCAGCCTGCTGGCCTGCTCTGCGGACACAGCCATCTGCTGTCTTCCATTGGTGAGTTGGCCAGTGAAGCTGCACAAGCAGGCAGGCGGCCGGACCGAGTTAGGCGGGCCTTCCCTGGTTTGGGCCCGGGGCCCGGGGGGTAGAGGGGGGGAGGGTCCTCTCTGGAGCCTCTGAGACCCACTCCGTAGCACTTTCCTCATGAGCGTCCGGAACCTCCTGAGGGCTCCTGGAACGTCTCGGAGCCATCTGGGGAGAAGTGGAGCGTGGCGGGGAGCAGCTGGACGCTTAGAGCTGCTATTTAAACCCTGGCAGCATAGCTCCATCAGTCAGTCAGCGGACGGGTAACACAGGGAGGGAGCACAGCCCTCCACATCCCATACCGCCGACCCTCAGAAGGCTCCCCGCTCACAAGTTAACATGGCTATACTGAAGTCATTCTACAATCAACAAGGCCACATTATACATCAGTTGTTGTGATACTACACCTTTAGCAAATTACAGGGGCTCCTGGGGCTCAGGTTTATGAGTTATGGATGTGTTCCTATAACGAGGTAGTTTCAACATAAACATAAGCGTTTATGAGCAAACACAGCTTGCAGGAGAAGCTGATTAGCTGTGTAAAGACAGATTTGACTACCTCTGGTGCTGGCCCAGTACACTCCTCCACTCTGTGGTCACACAGACAGGCTGTATATATTATTGTGTTTAAGAGGAGGTTGTGGGTTGTTTCAGAAAGAGGAAATTACTGTGCTATCTGAGATGAGAGATGTGGAGTGTGGCTCATTGAGCAGTGTACTTAAGATGTTATCGCTGTGCAAAGACAAGTGTGAGCAGGGCAGAGGGATAAAGAGGCAGAGGGTGGGGTCACTGGGCTAGAATACAACCCAGGAACCACAGCTTCACTTCTACTGAAGTAAACACTGACAGACTGGGGTCATTTTCCTTTTTTTTAAAGGCAGACAGTAACTGGTGCTGCTTTCTAAGCAACTGACAAAAACTATCTTCCATGGTATGAATTTGGAAAAGCTATTTGGAAAGCAATGTGCACACATACTGTATCGTTGTCTAATGTGTTGACGAAAACATACTCTTGCAGAGCAAACAAAGACGGTCTGCAAACACGTCAACCCAAAATGATGGGCTCATCTTCTGTTTGTACAGATACAGCGCCACTGCCAAGCCCTGAACACCAATCAAAGACAGATGTAGGAATAAACTAGTACTCCTCCACTACTAATATCTTCAGATAAAATTAACTCTTTCTTCACATTAAATGCACCATGAGGAATTCATTAAATGTGAATTCATTCATTAAAAGATATAGGATACTGATAAACTTTACTTATCACTCATGTTAACACTCAGTTCTCGCAAAGCAATTTTTTTCTGAAAGAGAGCAATACACCACCACCCTCGCCCACTCACAGACCCACACACAGGCAAACGTTCATATACCTCTCCGTTTTAACTGGAAATAATGGAAAAGAAGCGGTGTCGTCTTAGCAACTGTCAATTGGCCACTAGAGACCACAGCGAGGGAGGTTTCTCCCAGGCAGCACTCTAAAGTCTGGATTCTACACACGGTATCACAGGAGCTCTCTCCCTCCATCCCGCATATGAAGCAATGGGAAGAAAACCTCCCCCTCGCTGTCAGGAGAACATTAATTAAAGTGTTAAAGATAAAAGAAAGCATTGACGTCCTTTCCTCTCCAACCATCCCCTCTTCACCCCCCAGGCTTCTCCTAGCTCAGACCCGGGAGCTAACTGGAAAGAAAAAGCTCCACTAAGACCAATTAAGGCCGTTCACTAGGAAACTGAAAGCAAGACAAATGGAGGCAGAAGGCCCGATTACAAGAAACCTTTGTACAGATGTAAAGCAATTAGAGTTGTCTGTGGGGGCCAGACAGCGCGGTACCTGTGAGTCATAGATCCTAGAGCCATGCCATGCCGTCTCAATTCGGAACAATCACTCTTTTCTTTCTGTTTAGGGTCCCAGCCCAGGCCGAGTCAGGCAGCTTGTGTATTAGTGTCATATATCAGCCGATAGGACTGGGTATTGGTTTCACTCGTCCGGCCGCGGTGGGAAGAGGCAGTGTCTGACAAACAGGACTGCTACGACTACAGCCTCCTCCATTATCCCTATATGGGGTGAACAGAACAGGGCCAGTATTATACAGGGGCTTCGGCCTGGGGCCTCATTTATAAACGTTGCGTACATGCAAAATATATCCCAAATAAGTTGTCCAGCAAAAGTTGGCATTTATTAAAACTGATCTTGGCGTGAGAATGTGCTTACCTCCACGCAAACTTCAGACCATGAATACGCACATTTTATAGTGGTTGAAGTATGGTATTGCAAGCAGGTAAGTAAGTATTTTGCAAATGGGGAATATGATACGCTTATTTGTAAAATATATATATATTTTTAAGGAAAACATAATAACAAGATGCAGCAATTTGCCATTAGTGAGAAGAGCGAAAATCTGTGTTTTGTTTTTGGAATCTTCTATTTCACCTTTTTTTGGCCATGATGCATTCCTGAAGTAGCCATACAACAAATTACCATGCATATCTCTCATTTTGTCACGACTTCCGCCAGTCGGCCCCTCTCCTTGTTTTTGAATGTTTATTAAACAGCTCCGTTTTTTACCAAGTTCATTCCCCTGCGCCTGACTTCCCTGCCACCGGCACGCACCGCATTACACATTTAGTAAATAGATAAGCTATGTATTTCATGTTTTTCTGTTGCATATGCGATCCCATAGGCAGCTCAATTTATAATATACATTTGAATTTAACAAGTGAACAGACAGTTGATGTTTTACAGTTAAGCATGCATGCAACTACTGTAGCCTACTGTAATTCCAATTATTTTTAGTAGGCGAGACATCTTTCAGAATTTGCTGGCAGTCCAGCATATTTAGGATGGTGCACAAGTCAATACAAAGCATTGTAGAATCGAAACGTTCTGCTGACAGGTCCACAACAATTAGCAATTGTTTTCAGAAACTGTCACTGTCCTTTGCCAAATACAGTGTAAATTATTGAAAAATATTAAAATATTCTGCCACCACCTCCAAAAACATTTCATAAAATTTGCCTTTGTTCTTTCTTTTAGAAACTGCTGTGGCCTAATTTCAATAGTTCCAAATTATGCAGCAAATAAATGGTGATACTGTCATCCTAAAAGGTGAATGAATGGAGGGCGTTTTGGAGGTGGAATTATAATACTCATTCACATGCATACAGTTTTACGACAGGTGTGATTTTTAACGGGAAACGTGTATGTATGGAGTATTCCAAGTTAATAAATCAATATTTTATACATACATAATCTTTTCAGAAATGGTGTGAAATGTAAGCATTGTTTATAAATGTTTATAAATGAGGCCCCGTGTGGTCCTTTAGATAACACAACGACTGATAGGGAGGGTCCAGAAATCTCAGGTAACTCCTGACCTGAGGTCAGTTGGTTGGTAAACAGGTCACTGTGATAGAGGCTGATGGGTAATTATACGGCATTACACAGTTCCACAAGTTAGTTACCAATCACAGAGCATTTATCCAGCGTGACCTTCCCTGTGAACTCTAGATCACACATCTATAGACAGTCAGAGCTGAACAATGTGAAACTATGAAAGGAGAAACCACATTGGTTTATGGAAATTGGATTGACATTTATGAAGGCATAACATGGATCTTGAGAGGCACACAGTGCCTTCAGAAAGTATTCATACCCTTTTGCTTATTCCATTTTTTGTTGTGTTACAGCCTTAATTAAAAATGTATTCAATAGCCCATAATGATAAAGTGACAAAGTGAACCTTTTATAGAGAAAGACGTCATTTTCATACCCCTGAGTCAATACTTTGTTAGAAGCCCCTTTGGCAGCGATTACAGCTGTGTGTCTCAAAGAGCTTTCCACACCTGGATTGTGCAACATTTGCCCATTATTGTTGCCCATTATTGTTGCAACAAGGCTCTAAAGTAATACTGCAAAATTCACATCCCAGAAATGTTCCATATGCACAGAAAGTTTATTTCTCTCAAATATTGTGCACAAATTCGTTTACATCCCTACTGGTGAGCATTTCTCCTTTGCCAAGACAATCCATCCACCTGACAGGTGTTGCATATCAAGTAGCTGATTAAACAGCATGATAATTACATAGGTGCACCTTGTGATTGGAACAATAAAAGGCCAATCAAAAATGTGCCGTTTTGTCACACAACACAATGCCACAGATTGGCATGCTGACTGCAGAAATGTCCTCCAGAGCTGTTGTCAGAGAATGTAATGTTCATTTCTCTACCATAAACCGCCTCCAATGTCATTTTAGAGAATTAGGCATTACATCCAACCAGCCTCACAACTGCAGACCATGTGTATGGCGTCATGTGGGGGAGCAGTTTACTGATGTCAACTTTGTGAACAGAGTGCCCCATGGTGGCGGTAGGGTTATGGTATGGGCAGGCATAAGCTACAGACAACGAACACAATTGCATTTTATCGATGGTAATATGAATGCACAGAGATACCATGAAGAGATCCTGAGGCCCACTGTCATGCCATTCATCCGCCGCCATCACCACATGTTTCAGCAGGATAATGCACGGCCCCATGTCGCAAGGATCTGTACAGAATTCCTGGAAGCTGAAAATGTCCCAGTTCTTTCATGGCCTGCATACTCACTCGACACGTCACCCATTGAGCATGTTTGGGATGCTCTGGAGCAACATGTATGACAGCGTGTTCCAGTTCCCACCAATATCCAGCAACTTCGCACAGCCATTGAAGAGGAGTGGAACAACATTCCACAGTCCACAATCAACAACCTAATCATCTCAATGTGAAGGAGATGTGTTGCGTTGCATGAAGCAAATGGGGGTCACAGTAGATACTGACTGGTTTTCTGATCCACGCCCCTACCTTTTTTTCAAGGTATATGTGACCAACAGATTCATATCTGTATTCCCAGTCATGTGAAATCGATAGATTAGGGCCTAATTCATTTATTTCAATTGACTGATTTCATTATATGAACACGGTAAAATCTTTGAAATTGTTGCATGTTGCGTTTATATTTTTGTTCAGTAAAAAATTTCACCATGCTCACCATACCAATAGGTGCCCTACTTTGTGAAGCACTTGAAAACCTCCCTGGTCTTTGTGGTTGAATCTGTATTTGAAATTCACTGCTCGACTGAGGGACCTTAAAGATTATTGTATGTGTAACAGTATAGCTTCTGTCCCTCTTCTCGCCCCTACCCGGACACTCACCCCGACCCGGGCTCGAAACAGGGAACCTCTGCACACATAGACAACTGACACCCACGAAGCATCGTTACCCATCGCTCCACAAAAGCCGCGGCCCTCGCAGAACAAGGGGAACCACTACTTCAAGGTCTCAAAGCGAGTGACGTCACCGATTGAAACGCTATTAGCGCGCACCACCGCTAACTAGCTAGCCATTTCATATTGGTTACATATGTGTGGGGCACAGAGATGAGGTAGTCATTCAAAAATTCATGCAATTAATTTTGTGACTTGTTAAGCACATTTTTATTCCTGAACTTATTTAGGCTTGTCATAACAAAGTGGTTGAATACTTATTGACTCAAGACATTTCAGATTTTCATTTCTAATACATGTATAAAAAATTGAAAAACAATATTCCACTTTGACATTATGGGGTATTGTGTGTAGGTCAGTGACCAAAAAATATAAAAGTCATTTATTTTAAATTCAGGCTGTAACAGAGGTGTGAATACTTTCTGAAGGCACTGTACATGATTTGATAAAGGAACTGTTAGCTTACTGTATGGTATGCATGTAATGCTACTTTAAATGTTCACAGTATATATGCATGACCAAGTAACAACAGAGCAGTGTATGTGAAGCTTATTGGATTCCATGCTAATAAACTGCTACGGTAGGTCTAGCAGCCATGCTGGTCAAAACAAGCCCAACAGAGTGAGCCAACCATCCAGCCAGGGAGTGGGTGGGGTCACCGGCTGCGGAGTGTAACAAATTGATTCCTAATGGGAATTTATGTTCAGTGGTCCCATCTACAATTAACTAAGCAAAATTTCTCCTCGCAAACCGAGATTATGAAATAATTTTGACAAATGGCGGCCAAGCCATTTAATGACCTTTTCCCTCTTTCTCCGCTGCAAGATGGAGCCTCTCATTATTTATTGGTTGTTTTAAAAAGCAGGTAGAGGAGAATGAATGCCTGGCTGTCATTGTGTGTAATGGGGCTAATAATGGTGTCCTGCGTACTGCATAATGATGTTCCTCCTCTCCATACAAAAGCCATCTCTTCTCCTGTGATGGCTGGTGCAGGCAGCTCATGCTCGGACCCTAGGTTCTGGTTATAAAAGCACTGTGCCTCTCTCTTACCATGCCAGTAGGCTGTGCGGCCCATATAAGTGGAGAAAATAAGTGCTAGTAAAGAGGCACTTTATACTGTCTGACTCCAGCAGCTGATTTAGCCATCCAGACGTCTTCACCTTCATCCCTACACACAAACAAACACACAGTAGTAAAACAGAAATGACCTTATCTGTGTAAGCTTTTGGGATATTTTCATCAACCCTCCATTTTTCCTGGTTAAATTACAAAATGAGCCACCTATTCAGCGACACATGAAAATAGTTCTGAGGAAAGACTTGGCCCAAATCACAGAACAAATATCGTAACCACGACAATGATCTAGAGGATAATAAAATACATATGTGATTGATATGGCCAGTCTAGTAAATCAGCTCAGTGCAATTGCTTTGACTTGAGAGATGTTAGAAAGCCATTTGACTTCACAGTGAGGGCTTGATGAAGTCCTAGGGGCCGCTGGTTAAAGACTTGAGCAGATGGCTGAATACTTGGCGAAGGAAAAGAGCTGCTCTAAATATTTTTGGCAGCACTACAGGCATATGGCAAAAGTTCATGTCGAATGCTTCATTTCACAAGACCATCCATCCAGCCTAAGGACGGAAAAATAAATAATAAAAGACAAGAAGAAAAGAAAGAAGGAAAAAAATTATGGGGTGAAATTTTGAAATAAATACTAGACATATGATACTATCTGGTGTTTTCTCGGACTGTGTATGTATCTAATTTAGCCTGATCCAGCCCATCCAGCTCTTCTCATTCTCAGATAATAACTGCCACAATAACACTGAGCTGGAGGAAAAACATGGTTCTACTTTAGATCAGGGAGCTATCCACCGCTCAGAGAGGCGAGCCAGGGAGAAGCTGCCCTCGGCACTTTGGGGAAAGCAGCAGACTCACAGTCGTGATCTGGGTCTGGGGTTGGGTTGGTTGGTCGGCGTGCCCGTCCTCACAGTCGTGATCTGGGTCTGGGGTTGGGTTGGTTGGACGGCGTGCCCGTCCTCACAGTCGTGATCTGGGGTTGGGTTGGTTGGACGGCGTGCCCGTCCTCACAGTCGTGATCTGGGTCTGAGGTTGGGTTGGTTGGACGGCGTGCCCGTCCTCACAGTCGTGATCTGGGTCTGAGGTTGGGTTGGTTGGACGGCGTGCCCGTCCTCACAGTCGTGATCTGGGTCTGAGGTTGGGTTGGTTGGACGGCGTGCCCGTCCTCACAGTCGTGATCTGGGTCTGAGGTTGGGTTGGTTGGACGGCGTGCCCGTCCTCACAGTCGTGATCTGGGTCTGAGGTTGGGTTGGTTAGACGGCGTGCCCATCCTCACAGTCGTGATCTGGGTCTGAGGTTGGGTTGGTTGGACGGCGTGCCCATCCTCACAGTCGTGATCTGGGTCTGAGGTTGGGTTGGTTGGACGGCGTGCCCGTCCTCACAGTCGTGATCTGGGTCTGAGGTTGGGTTGGTTGGACGGCGTGCCCGTCCTCACAGTCGTGATCTGGGTCTGAGGTTGGGTTAGTTGGACGGCGTGCCCGTCCTCACTGTCGTGATCTGGGTCTGAGGTTGGGTTGGTTGGACGGCGTGCCCGTCCTTTTGTCTCTGGCCAAGAGATTAGGAGCAAGGACATTTGTGGAGAGTGATTTAGAGGGATCAGTGCAGGGATTTGGTATCAATAAAGACACAGTAAAGACACAGATAGCTGGTATTTAAAACCACAAGGGAGAAAATCTAATCAAAAGCTCATATCCTGCGAACATCCCCCGTATATGACATTTGGGAGTACTTATCTTAGCTCTGTTTTTGTTTTCTTAAATCAAAAGCAAGAGTAGAAAAAAAAGATATATTATATTTTGCATCTAAGGCAGCTGTAGCAGATTTGTTGGATAGAGCTTGGTTGGCAGAGTAACCATTGGGAGACAACAAGACAAGGGGTTGATTGGCAGCGAATGCAACATTAGTAGAGCCTATCTCTCTCTAGGGCCTGATAAGACAAGACGAGAGTATCAATCATCTTCCTGCAGAACAACAGTGCATCAGTGCCATTCTCCTCCAATCATTTTGCCTTTGTTCTCCTCCGGTCGTCTCATTTGTGTAGCACAAGCAGAGCCATTAATGTGGGTTTGATCAGTCAGTGAAAACAAGTCAAAGTCAAAGGAATAAAAATACAGCCTAGCACAACATCATACAACTGTCAGATGTCAATATCCTGCTTTTTCTTCTATTATTTATTTCCCCTGCCTTCTGAAGGTTCGAAGTACGAACGAGAACGCGCTGCTGACAAAATATGAAATCCATTGACATAAAAGGGGGCTTCTATCAAATCCTGATGCAATGGCACACTTCTCCTTCAGAATGAATGACAGGGCCACAGCAGTAGTGAATAGAGCCAGGATAACTATGGTAATAACATCCTAACAAAGAGCTGTGGCCTGGCAGGCCTTTCATGCCAGGCCACAGCTTTCTCTGCCTCATGCTTGACCTTGCCTTTAGTAAACTAGCTAGAAAATATGTCTTGTATTTTTTTTCCTTCAAACTACCTCAAATGAATCGGCCTTCATTACTTTAAGAGTGCAGGCAGCTAGCATTGTTCGACACAAAAGATTTCTTTCAATTTTTTAAAACAGATATTTTTTTTAAAATCCATGGTTCTTTTTTAATACAAAATGCTTATGAAAGAGACAACTAACTGCACCTGAAAAAAAACAATCAAAATGCTCTGAACCAGAGCATGAAAGAGAGGCCAAGGACGTTGTATCCCAAGCGTTAGATTGGTTTCCCATCCCATGATTAGCCTCATCCATGCTAATTACACTGAATGGAAACTAATTAGAAGGAACTACTCTTCGGGCTAATGAGGATTTGGGGCTTCGTCCGTCTTAGGATATCATTTGCACTGCTACTGCTGGAACCACTCTCTCTCTAGTTCAGAGCTAAACAGCAGCCTGTTATATTCACACAAATCACATCCTACTCCCTATTTCAGGGCTGTGGCAGCCGTATATACCAACCAATCAGAGGAACCCGTCCTTCTCTGCAATAAGCCAAATCCACTGGCAATAGGATGAAACATCTGAATACATAAGGTGCATCAAAAAGGTACAGTACATATGGACATTTGGGCATTTACAAAATAGCCTCCAACACTCTACTCAGCAAATTGGATGCAGTCTATCATAGTGCCATCTGTTTCATCACCAAAGCCCCATATACAGTGGGGCAAAAAAGTGTTTAGTCAGCCACCAATTGTGCAAGTTCTCCCACTTAAAAAGATAAGAGAGGCCTGTAATTCATCATTGGTACACTTCAACTATGACAGACAGAATGAGAAAAAAAATCCAGAAAATCACATTGTAGGATGTTTAATGAATTTATTTGCAAATTATGGTGGAAAATAAGTATTCCTCTCCTCCTCTTCTACAGTTTTATATCTTTATGTTTGAAGCCTGAAATGTGGCAAAAGGTCGCAAAGTTCAAGGGGTCCGAATACTTTCGCAAGGCACTGTACATATTCATATTCATTCCTTTACAATTGTGTGTATAAGGTAGTTGTTGTGAAATTGTTAGGTTATATTACTTGTTAGATATTACTACATGGTCGGAACTAGAAGCACAAGCATTTCGCTACACTTGTATTAACACCTGCTAACCATGAGTATGAGACAAAGAAATTTGATTTGATTTATTTTATTGCCTTACTTCCATAATCTTACTACATTTGCACACCCTGTATATAGATTTTTATATTGTGTTATTGACTGTAATTTTGTTTACCCCATGTGTAACTCTGTGCTGTTTGTGTCACACTGCTTTGCTTTATCTTGGCCAGGTCACAGTTGTAAATGAGAACTTGTTCTCAACTGGCCTACCTGGTTAAATAAAGGTGAAATAAAAATACTAAAATAAAAATGTTCCTCTGCCCAAGAGATGCTGGCGCATTCCAGATCTTACAACGCCTGGAAAGGTATGTTATGTATCAGCTAACCACATCATAAGCAATCTGGTGCCCGACGGCACAGTCAATGATGTGGCACGCAACCATTGGTCCGATGACGTGTAATGCTACAGGCATGTAGGAGATAATAAGCCACTCCAGACGGGGTGAAGCTTTCTATGACCACACCAATTACCTCAGCAGCCATGTCACCCTATAGGTCTCACTATACCTCTGCCTCACCAGGGGGGCAGGAACCCTCTGACCTCACACTGCTGTTCCATCCACAGAGCTTCCATCTGGCCTGATAGGGGCTTTCACAGGGATACAGGGCTGTAATTAGCCTAGGGGGGCATGCCTAATGGTAGCTAGCTACTCTAGAACAACAACACAGGATAAACCCAGTCACTCCCCGCGGGGACTCGCGTCTCCTCCTCCTCTGACTAAAATGATGGCGCTGTGGGCCAGGCTGTGTATCTGATGTCCTGGACTTAGTCATTGCCACTAACAACGGGGATGAAAGTCAAGTCAACTGCTCCAAATGACAGAATGTGGCCTGGCCTCAGAGGCTATGCAAATTATCAAATGACTAAAACTGAGAAAAGTGCAGAGTAGACGTCTTTGATACACTTACTGTACCACCATAGAAATAGATGAGAAAATGACTTTAGTGGGTTCAGACGTCTTTAGATACAACTATTCCACCATGATGTAGTACTAGGGCATCATAAAGCTATTTAGGAATACTAATATCATGCAACTGCTGCTTAACAAATACTCCTATTCCGTATTAATCCCTAGCTAATACCATTAATCTGAGAGCAATCATGCTGTTATTCCACTTCCAAACAGGCTGGATGACGTTTTCATTATAACATTAGTTGTTTCAATAGCTGAGAGTCTCAGATCTGGATTTTATACCCTCTTTTAACTTCTTGCACTTGGGCAAACAGCACAGGTGATCTAAATACCTCATTGACGAATCTGCTAAAGATAAAATAGAGCTTTTGCTTGCTGATTATACTACTAGAACTGTAAAAACGACAAAAGTATCCAGAACAAAAATGTAGTCTAAGAGTGTGAAACACACAACTGTGTCCCTCAATTGCCTATCATTTACAACTTTGCTGCCCTCACACACACACACACACACACACACACACACACACACACACACACACACACACACACACACACACACACACACACACACACACACACACACACACACACACACACACACACACACACACACACACACACACACACACACGCACGTCTACAGCGCTTTGGTAGGCTTCACAAAGGAGCCCTGTAATTAGGCACATGAGCTGCAATCAGAGCCCAATGACAATACCTCTCCACCGGCTTGTTTTCCTAACCTCACCGAGCCCCCGGGCACTGGTCCACTTACCCTGTCAGAAACACGCAGCCCACCACTGAAATCAAAAGACTGAAATCACTCCATTCCTCTCCACTCACTGCAGCTCCCTGCGCTGATTAAATGTGCAGAGAGGAGAGTGCAATTTGCTAAATTACAAGTATTCTGCACATGTAAATATAGTTTAATTACCGCAATTAAAGAAGATTACTGGAGATTGGCAGATGGGGGATGTAATGTTGCTCAGTTTGAATGCAGTATAACATAAACAGAACGCTAACCCCACAGTCTAAATGGAACGGGCTGTTAGAGTCCTGACAAATTGTATTCTGATGCCTCTCTCTCTGAAGGCTGACAATCGCCTACAGATAGAGAGAGAGAGTGTGTGTGAGAGAGGGTAAGAGAGAAGGATGGAGACAGAGAAAATCAAGGCTGAGAGAGAGAGAGAGACAGACAGATAGAGAGAGAAAGTGAGACAGAGAGAGAGAGAGATAAAGAGAGAGTACAGTAAATCAAAAACAGGCCTGACTGCCTTCAAGCATGACATTAGAAAAAGCAGATTGAATTAGGATGACATAACGCAAAAATATTTTGACAACAGTTAATACGGCATTAGAGACAATTACATCGGATTTAGACGCTGAGATCACTCACTGAAAATTAGAAACAGTCTTTTAACTTGGAAATTAAAAAACTTGGAAATTAAGACTAACAAAAGAACCAGACTTTGGAACGACATCAAAGAAACTAAGCCAGAAAGAAAGAAAAAAAGGAGAGGAGAAAGAAATAACTAAAACGGACACAGATTAAAACACTTAACCACAAAAAAAGGATACAGGGATCAAAAGGCTTTGGTGAAATTACCATGGATTACAAAGGTGGCTTGACATAATGCCGGTTAAAGTAACGCTATCACATCTTCTAACAATCACAATTAGAACCACCTGAATATGTACAGGCTTGAGAGAAAACACATGCTTGCCTCAATAAATATATATCCTTTATACTATGTGTCTGCTGGTTCTTGGGATTTCCTTTTAATTAAGAGCTAGATAAACAGGTGAGGGGAGTTCCTTACTAATTAGGGACTTGAATTCATCAATCAAGTACAAGTGTGGAACAAAAATCCGCAGACACTCGGCCCTCCGTGGAATGACTTTGGCACATGCGCTAAAACATGGCTGCGGACCGTGTTTTTTCTGTACAGCCATTCGGTCTGAGGGATTTCTAAGTTACACACCCTGGCCCCAGAAAGAAGACACTTTCACAATCTATATAGCTGTATAGCAACATTTTATACATTCCAGTCAACAGCCTATTAGAAATTCTAATTGAAAGTTCAATGCCTTTGCTCCAGGCCTAGTAATAAAGATTGCATTTGGAAAGCCATTTAAAGGCTTCATCTTTTTATCATGTGGTATTTGGAAGCCTAACTTTATTCTTGTTAGGCAGATCAATCGCGTTAATTTAGAAAATGGGAGAAAATGTCACCCTTCATCCTTTAAACCCCGGCTCGGCAAAAGAGCCTAGTTAACGAGTGCGACAGGTTTTCCCCCCGTATTAGCAGAAATAGGTGTCATGGGAGACTTGACCTACACATTTTAATTACCACATGAAAAATTCAGCTGCTGAGATGAATGGCACGGGGGGGCCTGCCTCGGTCTGCGATTTAACCGTTTCATGCTTGACTTAAAACAAGCAGATACACACACACATACAGTGCATTTGGAAAGTATTCAGACCACATTACTTTTTCCACATTTTGTTACGTTACAGTCTTATTCTAAAATGTATTAAACAAAAAAAATCATCATCAATCTACACACAATACCCCATAATATGTTTTGGGGTGCAAATGTATTACAAATAAAAAACAGAGATGGGAGAACCTTCCAGATGGACAACCATCTATGCAGCACTCCACCAATCAGGTCTTTACGGTAGACTGGCAAGACGGAAGCCACTCCTCAGTAAAAGGCACATGACAACCCGCTTGGAGTTTGCCAAAAGGCACCTAAAGACTCTCAGACCATGAGAAACAAACAAGATTCTCTTGTCTGATGAAACCAATATTGAACTCTTTGGTCTAAATGCCAAGCATCACGTCTGGATGAAATCTAGCACCATCCCTATGGTGAAGCATGGTGGTGGCAGCATTATGTTGTGAGGATGTTTTTCAGAGCCAGGGACAGGGAGAGTAGTCTAGATCGAGGGAAATATGTTCGGAGCAAAATACAGAGAGATCCTTGATGAACACCTGCTCCAGAGCACTCAGGACCTCAGACTGGGGTGAAGGTTCACCTTCCAACAGGACAACGACCCTAAGCACACAGCCAAGACAACGCAGGAGTGGTTTCGGGACAAGTCTCTGAATGTCCTTGAGTAGCCCAGCCAGAGCCCAGACTTGAACCCGATCAAACATCTCTGGAGAGACCTGAAAATAGCTGTGCAGCGACCCTCCCCATCCAACATGACAGAGCTTGAGAGGATCTGCAGAGAAGAATGAGGGAAACTCCCCAAATAAAGGTGTGCCAAGCTTGCAGCGTCATACCCAAGAAGTCTCGAGGCTGTAATCTCTGCCAAAGGTGCTTCAACAAAGTACTGAGTAAAGGGTCTGAATACTTATGTAAATGTGATATTTTTGGGGGCAAAATTTCTAAAAACCTGTTTTTGCTTTGTCATTATGGGGTATTGTGTGTAGATTGATGAGGGGGGGGGGAACTATTTAATCAATTTTAGAATAAGGCTGTAACGTAACAAAATTTGGAAAAAGTCAAGGGGTCTGAATTCTTTCCGAATGCATGATACACTTATACACACAGAGCACGACTAAAGAAGAGATAGCAGTGGTTCATGTTTTTTTAATACAAAACTACCTCTCTCTCCCAGCATTGCTGGGATCTGCCATGTAAAACCTAGATGCTGTGGAATCTCTTTCTTGACATTGTTTAAAGGGATATCGTGGCTCCTCTATTCCGTGTTCATTTCAATAAAGACATAATACATTTTCCCGGTTGACTGGCCCTCCTTTGTGCATCTCTTGTTTTGCATGTGCATCAGGGACAGTTACATCCTCACTCACTAATAATTCATATAAAAGCAGAGAACCCTATGTAGTGATGATTTACATTCCGTATGTGTGTGTGGCTGTTATATTAATGTCAGAATGGTTGGATGCACAGGGAACCCCCATATGACATGTATTGACTGTGATTTATTATTGCCTCCTTTTTTGAGGGGGAGAGTTATTAACTTCTGCGGGCACCAGATTGTCCCAAAATCGGGAAGGCCGTTGCTAATGTGTGTTAATGTGACTAGAATGACGTTGTATACAACAGCTAACTTCCCGGGACATAGACATATCTTATATGGGCAGAAAGCTTAAATAAAATTAATCTAACTAATTAATTAATCTAACTCCAGTGTCAAATCCAGTGTCAAATCAACAGTAGGTATTACAGTGAGGAAATACCATGCTATTGTTTGAGGAGAGTCCACAACAACAAAATGTTTATCACGGCAACGGTTTGATACATTCACCTCTGAAGGTAAATAATGTACTTACATTCAGTAATATTGCTCTGATGTGTCATCCTAAGGGTCCCAGAGATTCAATTTAGCACAGATTTGTTTGATTACATCCATTTTTATATTCAAATGTAGGAACTGGGTTCTACAGTTTGAACTCCTGCTGTCTCTGGCTCCACACCCACCCCTCCCGGCCATCTAGATGTGTGAAAGTTTGTGTATAAGTTAATGATCCATCATGTATGACATTCCTGAGAGTGTGTAAACTGAAATTCTTTATTACCATAGCATTTTTGTATGTTCTCTATAGTTATATACCTGAAAATGTATCAATTGACCAATTCGGCACATTTGAGCAAACTCCTGGCAGTCTTGAGATGGGAGCAGTCTTGTGCAGTAATATTTTGTAATTCTTCACTGGATCAGTCTGAAACTTTGCACACAAACTGCTCCCATCTGGTGGCCTAAATCTAAATTACACCTAGATTTCTATCTGAAAGTATGGCCTTTCTCTTGCATTTCAAAGACGATGTAGGAAAAAAATCATATTTATTTGTTTGTATTATCTTTAACCAGATCAAATGTGTTATATTCTCCTACATTCATTTTAAATTTCCACAAACTTAAAACTGTTTCCTTTCAAATGGTGTCAATAATATGCATATCCTTGCTTCAGGTCCTGAACTACAGGCAAAAAAAGGGTACAATCCTTAATGGACAAACCTCAAGGAATAGCATCACTTTCAACCATTGTACATCCCTACTCCGCATACTTAGATACCATTGTGTCAATTAAATTACCCAAAGGGGTAAGATAAGTAAAAGACCAAACCAAATCATATTACCTAGCTACACCTCACCAAAGAGTTAAGTTCAAGATCGTTTGGGTCAAGCGTAATACAGATGTATTGTATAGGGCTACATGGCAGGGGCCTACACTATATAAATAACCTAATCTGCCACAGAGAACAGGAGGAACCCTGGTTTCAGTTAGTCACCCCAGCAAGTGAAGTGAGTTTAGCCAGTTAGTACTGTTGAATAATTCAATGATTCAATGTTTGTGTGAAAACGGCCACACTGGCCTTGGCGACTGGCTAGTCATAATCCAGACTCCACTCCTCCACTCATCCAATTTCTCACGCCTTCTACTGAATTCAAATCATTTCAGAGAACTGGAAGGCATGCGGGAGCCCCAGCCAGGCCCCTGTACCACATCCTTATACTCCTCCTCTCTTTTTCATCCCCACTTTCTCTTTGTATGTGCCTTCTAAAAATGATGGACAGATCACAGGGCAGAACAAAAGCCAGTCAGTAGTCAACGGGTTAAAGAAACTTTAACAGCCAAAGTCTTTCAATTGTCACATAAGCCAGTGGCTTTTAGACAAATTGAACAAAATGTATCCTTTCAGGAGCCTGTGGAGTAGCATGTGAGTGCTGGTACAAAAGGTGCCCCTTCTGGAGAAGAGAGGGTCTGAATGGCTCCATTATCCTCCCTATGGGTGTGGAGTCCAGAGAAACCATTTCACACCTACCGAAACCTGCCATTAGCTTTCTTACAATCATTACGGGAGACCGTCGTTGTTTAGAAAGAAAACAAGCGTGGTAATGCCGGTTGAAGATAAAACTTTTCACTCCTCCAACCCCTGCTCGGCATCTTCTGATCAACAGACGTTATGGCAGTGTGCCTCGTCAAGCAGGAGAGGGGAAAGTGTAGGTCTGGAGGATGCAGTAAATGAGAAGCCAATTACATGCTCTCATTTGTTCTTCTTTTTCGCTCTCTCGTTTGAGACTCTTTAGTTTTACTTCAGTCATTTTCTATTAAGGTATCTTTACTTTTACTCAAGTATGACAATTTAGTACTTTTTCCAGCACTGGATGTGGCTGGGGGTTATAGCATTTCTTTCACATGACCCATCAATTTAGACGAGTGTGTCTGGGCAAGTGTCATCTAATATTTATTACATATTTTTATCTGGACACTTTTTTTTACCTGGAATTGTACCTTATTGTAGGCTACTACCACTTTTAGTCTTAATCTTCACTACACATCTCACTGTTTAGCATATGACCTCACATTTGAATCCATAAAGAGATGGGTGGGGCTGGCTTAAGAGGGTGTGAACAATGCTGAATGGGTGTAGACAAAGGAGAGCTCTCCAGTAGGTACCAAACCATTCAAAGGCCCATTTCTCAAAAGTGAGTCTCTATTTTTTACCAATGTAACTAAACCAGTTTCAAATTTTGCTACATAAGACCGAATCAAGGTGGTGAGTCACATACGTCCTTGTTATGATATTGAGATGCAGATGGCTCTTTGGGTTTTCCGGATGGTGTGATTGTTTGTTTCTTAGTAGAAACAGAGCAGATTTCCCAGTCAGTCACAAGCAGGACTTCCATGTTTTAGCACCATCTTTTTCTTGTCAAGGGGGAGGATAAACACCAAAAACAGCCATTTAAACATCATCAAGAGTCCTTTAACATAAAGAGCACATTATTATCTCTGTAAGGCAATGATGTGAAACCTAATGTCAAGCAACAAACTGAACACTCATTTAAAAACTACAGGGCTCAGAGTCAAAGCAGACTTTTACACAGTGAGTCTGTCTGGTGTCAGGTGAGTAATTTTGATTCCCACTGCGGTCACATATACAAAAAGGTGTGCAAGCATTACCGTATGAAAGTGGCATATTAAATGACATATTATTATTTAAGATTATACTGAACAAAAATACAAACGCAACATGTAAAGTGTTGGTCCCTTGTTTCATGACATTAAATAAAAGATCCCAGAAATGTTCCATACGAACCAAAAACTTATTTCTCTAAAATGTTGTGCACAAATTTGTTTACATCCCTATGAGTGAGCATTTCTCTTTTGCCAAGATAATTCATCCACCTGACTGGTGTGGCATATCCAGAAGCTGATTAAACAGCATGATCATTACATAGGTGCACCTTGTGCTGGGGACAATAAAAGGCCACTAAAATGTGCGGGGAACGCACATGTTCACTTAACCAAAACGCATTTCAAAAACATTAAAGATCACCGCTCTGATTGGCTCCAGCTCGGCGAGTCGCACAGCCCGAACGTGTACCCCCCACAATTCCCAATCAAAGCATCTCAGATACCAACACATCTATTCATTTGAATGTGTTGACAGTTGGAGAAATAGCTTGAGCTCCGCTGAGAATTCAAGAAGTATGAAAGCCAACGGTCCAATATTCTACAAACACTGCAGTGCATTCGTTTCCATGTTTTGGACTATGATAAACCCTTAAGACAACCATCAACTACTGTTACAGTGTTAGAGGACAGCAATAAGAAAGGCCACTTGCAGTTACCTAATAAACATCTGCTCTCTCAACATATTATGAGAATTCCCAATCACACTCTCTTAGCTATTAAAGGAGCTACAAGTGTGAGGTACTGTTCAGTGTGTGCACTGCAGTTCATTTAACATACTTTTCTCAAGAGGCCTAGCTGAGAAATGATTCATCCTTTAACTCTAGGAGACTTCACGGCGCTAACGAGAGATCCTTCCATGCTTTGTGTAGTTAGTAGCACAGTAGACCCAGTCACAGCTACCTATCCTCTCCCACATACAGTACACCACACACATCAGACCGCAGGTAATTGAATCACAGGCTCAATTCCACAGCATTAGTCTTGTGTGTAAGGTAGATCATTTATCATGTCCACTTAACCAAAACGCATTTCAAACACATTAAAGATCACTGCTCTGATTGGCTCCAGCTCGACGAGTCGTCATTAGCGGCAGTGCTCGGTCACAATATATCTCCTCAAACTGTTAGCCTGAAACTCTATGAGATGATGAGAGACTGTTGTGGAGAAAGCCATTGGGAAAGACACAGGGAAACTGGGATGGATATGAGGAATTAATGAGGGATGAATACCACGGTCAATAGAGTGAAATAAAATAAATAGATACAAACACACAGCTCTCATTGGTCTCTACAAGAAGATGAAGTCATAGATTTACTGTATCAAACCAAATATGCATTATCATTAGTTTAATTGCCGTGAATGTATTTTTATGGTTGCCAAGGTTGGTATTTCAGAGTGTACTGTATCTCTTGAGAAATACATGCAATAGAGTATACTGTAAATAGGAATTGAACTAAAAATGTAAATATCTCCTAGTCTGGTCTGTCTGGGTTAGGCCCTGCTCATCGTCTGAATCTGCCTCACCATGACAATGCTGCTCTGGCAAGTAAACACACACTGAAAGAAAGAGAGGCACTATCTATCTGGCAAAAAAATGCGCGCCTGCTTTTGCCCCCAGAGCAATCGGACCGACTTTCAACTTCAAACCAGGAGTGATCAAGGTCCAGCCATGGGCGATTCACACACAGCCTGCTCTCTCTCAGATAGAGAGAAGGGGATGGGGGGAAGTGTTTACTTTCACCTACTCACCGCTCCTCATTGTATATATATAATAATCTCAAATGTAAAATATATTTTTATTTGTTTAAACACTTTTTTGGTTACTACATAATTCCATATGTATTATTTCATCATTTTGATGTCTTCACTATTATTCTACAATGTAGAAAATAGTAAAAATAAAGAATAACCCTTGAATGAGTAGGTGTGTCCAAACCTTTGACTGGTACTATATACGGTAGTGGAATAAAATGATATGCTACACACACTCGGCACCATATACTAGGGATTTCTCTCCATGTGCTTTTTTTTTTTACTGTATGTGTGTGTGAGGGTAGCTATCTATGGGAATGGCAACACACAACACAAGTATTATTCACTGGCCCTGAAGGACTCAGAGAGGCCTAACGGAATTTCGCCTCACATCCAACTCAATTCCTCGGGAATAAAACATAGAAAAACAATCCATAGAAGCTCTCGATAAATCTCTCCTCCCTGGCTGCGCTCCATGTGATATCTGTCTAAATTAGCATGACACCCAGGCTACTGGGATAGGTGGTGTTTATGTGAACCCTAACTGGTGGCTGATGGCTCCAGAGTACCACAGAGCCCAGAGCAGGGACAGCACAGGAAACCACAAAGCATGAGGAGCACATCATGACCAATCTGTCTGACCAATCTATCTGACAGACGCACGGCTAAGGCAGGGCAAGACAGATAGAGTCCTCAGAGTCTCACACAACTTTTGGATATGTGTGTGTGTTTGATGGAGTCTTTAGAATAATGAAAATGAAAATATTCCCATTATAAAAGCAGAGGAGCAGGAGAGTCAATATGTTGTGTGTATGTATGTGAAGAAATGGACAGTGTGCATTAGCGTACGTGTGTGTGTGGCTTCCTTGTGTGAGTATGCGTGTTAGTGTATTCGCGTTCGTGCGTGTGAGTGCATGCTGAGTGAATTTTACGGATGGACCCAGTGTGCATTAGAGCAACAGTCACAGAAACGGACAGCTGTACTCTCAGGGGAGTCTGCAATCAGGCTGCGAGGAACTGCTTCTGTCCTTCAATAGGCAATTAACGCTGAGTCCATTACAGCTCCCATGAGGCCCCGGGCTAGGGGGATGGGAAAGACAGCATCCCAAAGGTCAGTGCCTGAAGAGGAGGCAGCGAGAGGGGATGTGGATAGGAGGGGGAGGAAGGGGGAAAGGGTGGGGGTGTTGGCTGCCTCAAACCAAATGGAGTGGAAAGCAGGAGCTATTTATCACCCGGCAGCTATTCACCTAGGGGATAGCAGTGTTTTCCAGTGAACACATGCACGTGTCAGTGATAAAAGGCATAAATTAAAGGAAACCACAGAGGCTCCAGGCCTGTCTTGATCCTGGCCCTGTCGATGACCCTCTCAGGACCCGACGGGTCCCCTCTGACTGAACGCTCCAGACCTGGGATGTCAGCTCCGTCACAACTCATAAATGTTTCAAGGTCCTCTCTCGTTTTTCTTTTGATCCAGATGTAAGTTGAGGAGACAGTTGTTCACACCATGCAACGCAATACCCACTTTCTCCTTGGGGAGGAGTTCACGTCTAGCATGTGTTCAAGGCCACACTCACTTTAATATTTTTTTTGCAACTATTGGTAACCATAAGTATTTTGAAGCCCTGTCACACAATGAATATCACATAACACAGAACATTTTATTAAAATATCTAAATGTCTTCTGGCCAAGTGCAATGCCAAGGATTAGGTAAGAAATCAGAGAAAAGCTGTGTGTCTATGACCTTGGTTATGACCAGCGAATGTGAGGAGGTTTGATTATTATTTCCAAATGAAAGAGAGAGAGAGAGAAAGAGAGAGTTGGAGAGAGAAAGAGAGAAAGAGAGAGAGAGTGGGGGAGAGAGAGAGAGAATGAGAGAAAGGGTGAGAGAGAGAGAGAGAGAGAGAGAGAGAGAGAGAGAGAGAGAGAGAGAGAAAGAGAAATAGAAATAGAAAGAGAACAAAGACTTGGACACACTGTGAGTAGCAGCTTAACTACTTCACCATCGGGGCACCAGGGAAAATCCATTTCTGGCAGAGAGGGGCTTCCACTATTAAGTCCACATTTCAAAATCAGAATCTCTACTTAGTCTGTTGGAAACTCCCATTAGAACCTCTCATTAAACCGGCCATTAAATCGCAAGATTTAAGACTTGGAAGACTGAAAAGGAGAGAGAAATGAGAGAATGAGAGAAAAAGAAAGTGAGGGAACTTGGGAATGTCATGTGTGCTGTGTTCACTGAGTAGGTGTTGCAATCCTCCCCCCCTGTCCCTGTCCGCAGCACCATTGAGGCATTCAGAGAGAAATATATGGCTTCCTCATAGAGTATTATACAGTGTCAAACCTCTGTTGGTAAGTTTATCCCCCACCCACCCAACAACGACACTGCTGTACTGTCTCTGTGTCTGGTGGTGATGGTGACACATTCTGCTTGGTAAGAGTTCACAGCTAGTGGAAATATTTCTCAGTGTCAGTCTGTCGAGCATCGGAGAAGCGCTTTTTTACGCTGCAGCTGAAACTAATATAGAAATCCCAGCAGTTCTAATGTGAAGCATGATTTCTGCCAGAGCACGGCAGGATGAATGATGGGAGATATGAGCCACAATTCAGGCCATTTATTGAAATCTTCACTAAAATACATTTTTGGAGTCAGCACATTTCTTATAATTTACGAATCAACCTTACTCATCAGAGCTCTTCCTTTTGATTTGATATTCTTTGTTTTTGGCTGTTTGTGCGACATGCGGCTCAAATGCATAAACATTTATTGAAATGGCATCCGTAAGCAATAAAATAACAAGAGTACTGAATGTGGACGGCATGTGGTGACATTTCCACAGGCTTTTGCATCAATAAAAAAAGCAAGTATTTTTATTATTAAGGACAGACTTGGCAACTTCACAGAAGCCTTCCGTTTGAAATGGGCAATGTGCTGCCAATCTACCATTTCCAAACACCCCTGAGGAAGCCATATATGGAGATGTGGGACAGGGGGCAGGGGTTGGAGGGGGCGGGTTGAGGTATCAATGCCACCGAGTCTTGGCACATCATGGCCAGGAAGTCCTCAAGGGGTGCCATTTTAGTGAGCGGGTGTTTGAGAGGTGATGCTAGGGCCAAGGGCACACTGTGTGTGTGCTCGGTGTGTGTGTGTGTGCTCGGAGTGTGTGTGTGCTCGGTGTGTGTGTGCATTGTGACCTGGCCAGACGGCTAATAGGAGGGAGCCCTGGATGCTGGCGTAGTTCCTAGGTTCATGTCTCCTGCAGGTATCCACTGAATATATCACACAGTCCTTTGATGGGGCTCTGTAATAGACTACAGTATGTGTGGAGACATTAAAACCTAAGACACTATACTGTAAAATCCTACTGCACACCCAATGCTACCCAACCATATAAACTGACGGAGCTAGTTAGTAGTTCTCAGCTTTAACTCTCAGAACACGCTTGAGCATTCTATTAGATTTTCAAAAGACTCTTGGAAGATATTTCAAAGCAAAACCTGACATATCAAATGTTCTAAGCGTTATGACTTATTTCTTTGAAAAAATAAAGAAAAAGTAATACAACCCCAAATGGGAAAAACAAGTAAAGTTTAGTAATATAGTTGCAATGCTCAAGTTATCACAGTTTGTTCAAGTAAAGCCAATTGGTTTCTATTCTGCATGTCGGACACGGTGCTAAACAGAATAAATAATTTTCAAGTACTTATTTCAGCTCTTTCTTTAAGCTGCTTTAAAACACAAATACTCTACTTTGCTTAGCAATCTTGCATCAGCCTCCACTTACTACACATAATCACTCAATTCATACTAACAAAAGAGCCACAGAGAGTATAAAAATCTAAGATGACAGAGAGGACTTGTGTGTGGTTCAACAGGTTAGGCCTTTCCCATGGCATGTGATAAACGCTGGGTAGTAACTCCTCTCTTCTCCAGGGGTTAGTAAAGGCTCTTAGAAGGCTGATCTTTGTCTCTCCTCACAGCCATAACCCCAGGGTTGATGTAGTGCCGTGTGCTGTGCTCCATCCATCTCGTCAGGAGAGATAGATAGAAGACGTACGCTCAGAGTTTACTGAGTGTTGTAATCTCTCTGTATTACAAAGCTGGCAGGCTGAGCTGTGAGCCTCAGAGCCTGGAGGCCTGGAGAATCGCCTGGTGCACCGGGCTCCACCTCTGTTTGGATTTACCTTCCATATCTTTTAATACCCAGGGCGAGGTGGAGGTGATATGGACCTGCAGGCCGCAGCCTTGTAGCGCAATTGATCTTCACAGGGAGCACAACCCCCCCCCCCCCTTGAGGGCTCCTCTCTCCTGTCAGTACACTGGTCTTACAGTGTGACGAGCAGTACAGGAAGTCAGCGGGAACTTTAAGACAAGGCACTTCAAGACAGGCCTTTGGCAGTGAACACAGTGAGTTTTCAGCTTCTTTAGAAACTCCAGGCTTTTCAGTGTGACCTCACCAGGCATTCAGTATCGTTTAGCACCACATGGCTCTAGATGACTCCCCACACACCACTAGCTTATTGCAAAAATCGCCATGGATCGATATATGCTCTTAAAATTGTGATGGGTTTTCCACGCAACACCAGAAATATGTAGAAGAGAATAAATAAACCAAACGGAATCGGTAATTTATTAAATGTTTTAAAATTAATTAAGTGTTCTGTTAGTAATATGGGCCTTGGCAGGTTAGTTAATGCACTGCAAAATCTCCTCTCCATGATAGGGTGTGACAATAAATTAGCATTCCTTTTCTCCCTGAATTTGCTTTCATGCAGCCGATGGTATTGAACTTCATAAATACACAATATGAAAGTATGAGAAGACCACAAACCCAGACATCTCTCCTCTACTTATTTAACGTTCAAACTTTGAGTAAACAAAACCTTAATTGACAAATAAAGATGGTTGGATGCAACAGTCAATGTGTTAGAAGCTTTCTAGAGCAGTTGGTCTTCCATGGGGAGCAGTCCCCCCTTGCATCCCAATCTGATCTTGACACTTTGAAGAACATCAAAGCAAGCTGTGGCCCCTGGGCCCTTGCAGTGCACACATACACACACAGAGGAGAGCTGCTATACTCTTCACTGGCTTCTCTGTTGCTGCCTACACACAACACTCCTCAGCTCAGCCGAAACATGCACAACAGCCTGGCGCCTGACCCGACACACACACAGACACACACGCACATTGTGATCTATAAAATAATACACACACAGTAACAACACAAACACACTCACACAGACAGAGCCACTACCCAGAAGAACCAACATGGTGACAGACAGCAATATCCTGTAACCTCTGGGAGAGAGATTTTTACTATCATTATCCTGTCCCAATGTTTCCAGTCTGGGTGTCAGTCACCAAGCGGCACTGGCAACACGTGAGGGAAGACATTGTGTCATTTCCTCCATAGCATTCAACTGCTCAGTAACACAGGAACAACAATGCAGCTGGGAGGACGTTGGTTTCTTCCCTAAAATACTTCCTTTGTACCACTGTGTTTTCCTGCTGGTCTTAGTGGGTTTGAAACTGTCACTGGGCTGTGAGAGATGGTTGGATGTGAAGGCTGTGGTGTTAATGTACATTCTCTGACCTTACTGTGACCTGATGACCTAGGGCCATATCGTCCAATACCACCTGAGAATGTAACGCAATATGTTAACGCTCTGTTCAGACCTGAGGTTAAATTGTATTCAAAATAATTTTATTAAATAATTTTATTTTGCTTGAGTCTGCCAAGTGCTAGATTGGTGGGTTTGCACTTTTGGTACTATTTCATTGGTTCCACTGAGCCAGGCAAGCTCAATTAAACAATTTCAAATGCTATTTGCACCCAGGTCTGATTCACACATAAACTCAATAGTGAACACCGTCGCAGTCGCAGTAAGCTCCATCATCACTGACCCTCATTTGATCCTCTGACTGCAGGATGTTTGATGCGTAAAGTAAATAATCAATTTAGTGTATGTTAGGGTCTTGAAAGCGCTGACATAATTGCCTGAAAAGCTTTGATCGAACGGATTTAAGTAATGAAAAAAGTGTTGCCAGCTGGAACTGTATAACCCCGCGGCCCACTCAATACATCTCCAGCGAGGAGAGAGCGAGGAGGGAGAGGGAGTTTATTATCACAGTCAACCGCACCAGATCCATTTTTACAGACAAGCGCAAAATCTTTCATCTTTTTTAAAGCCAGTTGACAACAACTTATTTGCTGATCAATCTGGCCCAGGGTGAATGCTGGACGCAAGCAGCCATCAATATGACCCCGGGGAGGAAGACAGGTAGCAAGGCACTCTAACACTGTTCATATCGGACAGACATAAATCTAAATGAAGCACAGTTTGCTGGAGGGGGAGGCTTATACTGACACAACACTAGTGGTGGATACATAGCTGGAGACACAGAGAGCTACAGTAGCAAGCGGTGGCCATCTTGTGTTCCATTAGTTGCTGTGTTACTACAGAGGGCTGAGGGGTTAGCAGGCTGGGATGTGCCCCTCTTAGCATGGGGCTAATATTGCCACAAATAGCTAGCGTTTCAGCCAGCCAATAAAGGCAATGTATTCACACAGACGGTGTTCAGAGATTGTTCAGTTGTTCAGGGATTAGAATGAGTGTCATAGGTGCCCTGGTTAGGTTATAAAGAGCACTAGGAAACAGAAGCTTTCATTGATTATGTGTGGGCAAGAGGAGAATGGGATGACTGGATCAATGAACAAATTAATATGGGTGAGTAAATGAGTATGTACATAGCCAGGAAGAATGAAAGCCTAGTGAAATGAGTGAATGAATGAATGAATGAATGGACAGAATACTATGAATGTAATCTAATACATAGGTGATTGAGTTAATGGGTGAATAAAAGAGTGAATCAATAAATTAATTAAGTAATGTGCAATAAGGAATTCAATAAATATAATATATACAAGTATTGCTGTCTTCACATCAGTATACCTGAGACAAAGAAGGATGTCATCGACAGTAATATGTCTGCTCATCTACAGTAGGTATGCAGTGTAACTATTCCCTCCGCAAGGCAATCAAACAAGCTAAGCATCAGTATAGAGACAAAGTAGAATCTTAATTCAACGGCTCAGACACAAGAGGTATGTGGCAGGGTCTACAGTCAATCACGGATTACAAAAAGAAAACCAGCCCAGTCACGGACCAGGATGCCTTGCTCCCAGGCAGACTAAATAACTTTTTTGCCCGCTTTGAGGACAATACAGTGCCACTGACACGGCCCGCAACCAAAACATGCGGACTCTCCTTCACTGCAGCCGAGGTGAGTAAAACATTTAAACGTGTTAACCCTTGCAAGGCTGCAGGCCCAGACGGCATCCCCAGCCGCGCCCTCAGAGCATGCGCAGACCAGCTGGTCTGCATCTTTATGTAATACATGTATCACTAGCCACTTTAAACTATGCCACTTTGTTTACATACTCATCTCATATGTATATACTGTACTCATTACCATCTACTGCATCTTGCCTATGCCGCTCTGTACCATCACTCATTCATATATCTTTATGTACATATTCTTTATCCCTTTAAACTTGTGTGTATAAGGTAGTAGTTTTGGAATTGTTAGCTAGATTACTCGTTGGTTATAACTGCATTGTCGGAACTAGAAGCACAAGCATTTCGCTACACTCGCATTAACATCTGCTAACCATGTGTATGTGACAAATCAAATTTGATTTGATTTTGATTTGCTATGAGACACATTCATATTATTACCCATAACTACACATTCACCCAGCCTATTTTGAATATATCCTACTACATACAGTAAGACAACCCAACAAAGCAGATATGTGCTTTACTATAGTAGGTCTACTGTACAAAACTCCTCCTAACCCTCCTAGTTGGCCTGGAGGGCAGCTTCCACATCCCAAATAAATGCATCCAAGACAAACCATGTGAGCTGTGAGTGCTGGCACAGGTTTATCTACGTAATGTGGAACGCCCACCTGAGTCACAGCATTGCCTGGCATGAACTATTGAACTTTTGTGTAGGTGGGGAGGGGTGTGCATGATGGGGAGGGGTGTGTATGATGGGGAGGGGTGTGTATGATGGGGAGGGGTGTGAATGATGGGGAGGGGTGTGTATGATGGGGAGGGGTGTGTATGATGGGGAGGGGTGTGCATGATGGGGAGGGGTGTGTATGATGGGGAGGGGTGTGCATGATGGGGAGGGGTGTGCTTGATGGGGAGGGGTGTGCATGATGGGGAGGGGTGTGCATGATGGGGAGGGGTGTGCATGATGGGGAGGGGTGTGCATGATGGGGAGGGGTGTGTATGATGGGGAGGGGTGTGTATGATGGGGAGGGGTGTGTATGATGGGGAGGGGGGGTGTGCATGATGGGGAGGAGGTGTGTATGATGGGGAGGGGTGTGCATGATGGGGAGGGGTGTGCATGATGGGGAGGGGTGTGCATGATGGGGAGGGGTGTGTATGATGGGGAGGGGTGTGTATGATGGGGAGGGATGTGCATGATGGGGAGGAGTGTGTATGATGGGGATGGGTGTGTATGATGGGGAGGAGTGTGTATGATGGGGAGGGGTGTGTATGATGGGGAGGAGTGTGTATGATGGGGAGGGGTGTGCATGATGGGGAGGGGTGTGTATGATGGGGAGGAGTGTGTATGATGGGGAGGGGTGTGTATGATGGGGAGGGGTGTGTATGATGGGGAGGGTGTGTATGATGGGGAGGGGTGTGTATGATGGGGAGGGGTGTGTATGATGGGGTGTTATTCTATGTATTTATGTAGAAGCAGCAGCACTCTTTAATTGTTCAAGTCAAATTTCCTACGGGGACAATACAGTATATCATATCATCATATAATTTAGGAGCTGGCTCCATGTACAGCAGCTACAGATCTGAGCTGCTGGAGGGCATTGTTTATACAGTTAACACAGCACTGTGTTACTCTATGGATTAATATACTGTAGGTGTGTCTGTGTGTGGGAACCCTATGTAAAACAAATAAGCAAATCCAAGAACTTCATTAATCCCTATAACACAGGTTTCTGATATGTCCATATTTTTCACAAAACACACTAACTATACAAAACATTAAGAACACCTGATCTTTCCATGAAATAGACTGACTATGATCCCTTATCACTTCAATCCATGTATTTCAAGGGGAGGAGAGGTTAAAGAAGGATTTTTAGGCCTTGAGACAATTGAGACATGGATTGTGTATGTGTGCCATTCAGAGAGGGACTGGGCAAGACAAAATATTTAAGTGCCTTTGAACGGTGCCAGGCGCACAAGTTTGTGTCAAGAACTGCAACTGCTGGGTTTTTCATGCTCAACAGTTTCCCATATGTGTATCAAGAATACTCCACCAACCAAAGGTAATCCAGCCAATTTGACACAACTGTGGGAAGCATTGGAGTCAGCATGGGCCAGCATCCCAGTGGAATGCTTTCGACACCTTGAAGAGTCCATGCCCAGACAAATTCAGGCATGTCTCTGTCTGACCACTGTGTTAGTTTTATCCCCTACTGCTGCAGTCAGTGTCAATAACATGGCCTGCATGGCTTCCACTGGGGAACCTGCAGTGTTTTAACAAAGTGGTCCTGGCTCTGATCACAATGAATTATAGAAGGAAAGACGCCCCACTGAACGGTGCATCCTTAACTGTGAAATATGTCCTCATGCTGTCTGTCTGTCAGGGCCTGAGATCCCGAAATAATGATCTAGAATTAATTTAATCTCACCATGCCCTGGATCTCTCATACATACATTATCCATGTCCAATCAAATGAGATATTGTTGAAGAAAGAACAGCCATACTGGATAACTTCAGGTTTCTATGAGCACCAGCTCTCCCTTCCTCCCGCACCCCTCTACCATCGTTCTCTAACTTCATCTCCCTCTCCTCTTGCTTTTCCATCTCAGTGTGCCTTTATCCATCAATCATCTTTCCCTCCATCTTTCTCTCTCCCTGTCTCACCCTCTCTCTCTCTTTCTCTCTCTCTCTCTCTCTCGGGAAGTGAACACAATCTCATTAGCTGCTGGTGGATGAGGCGTCCTCTCCACGCAGGTTCAAGGTGATGGAAGATTAGGCCGTTTGGCCCAGGCTCATTCTGTATTCACACCACGTCTCTCTTCCGTGAACACCAAATTACATGGAACCTGGGGAGTCTAACTCCATTAATATTAAATGGAAGATTAATTTAACAATATGCGACGGATATTTGTTACAAACCCATCATGTAAAAGTGACGTTTGGCAATACATTTGTGGGTGGCTCACTGTGGCTGGCGGAGCCGCAGTGCAAATAAATCAGGGGGGCATTTACAGCTAATCTCTATTTTCACACGTACGACCGCACGCACATGCACAAGCACACACACGCACACACAGAAATATGGGGCAGAAATATTTTTCCAGGAATGGTGTGTAATTCCGTATGCTGCTCGCTGGATAATTTATAATTTATTAGAAGTCTCCAACGGTTTGACCTCTTGCTGGTGCAAGATACAAACACTTTGTCCTGGCCCATTGACCTACTTGCTAAGTCTCCACTAATTTATGGGTGAATTGGAGTCTGGTGATGGGAAAGGCTGCAAAGGCCAGCATGTGTGTAGTACATACAGTGTGCTTCTCTGGCATATACAGTAGAAAAGCCACCAAGTAAATAATATAAAAACAACTTCCTTGGACTCAAGAGTTGGATGCGTTTCTGTTGAAATCATCATTAACATTATCAATATTTACCAAGCAAATATAAAATGTTTGTAATGTCATTACTTGTGAATGTGTGCTGTTGCCACTGTACCGTTTGGTTTGTTGACAACCTGCATACATCTAAAGTATACGGCCATTTCCTAATAAAGGTCCATTTCAGTCGGCGGCTGGTCTGAGCACCTCTGGAACAGCACAGAAAGCTAACCCAAACGGCCTGGGCTCGGCTCTGTGTGGAGGGATACGGCCTGGACATGTCAGGGTGAGATATGCACATCAGTGCCCTGTGACAGTAACTCCTGATCGTATTTCACACCTCAGCAGTGTTCACGTCCCATTACTGCTCTGCTCCCCAGCCCCCACCCCACCAGCCATTACCACTACCCTGCACACAGACACTCACAGCTTTAATATGGAAGTGAAACAGTCATTTTCAGATTGGGAAGAGAGAGAGGAGTGTTGGGGTGGATGGAGGGGAGGGAGGTGTGTGGTGAATTAATGGCTAATCTTCTCAGACAGGAGAAAGTCTTTGACTTTTAGCTTTACAGCTAGCTAACCCCCTACCCTCCTTTCCCCGGGCCCAGAGCCCGTACCCCACCCCCCACCTCTTGTCTACCAGGCAGACAGCATCTTGCGTGTTCTCTCGCCTCATCTTTCTGCTCTATAATGGTACATTTCTTAGGGGACCTCAATGCCTAATTAGGGGAATTGATAACCCAGCAACTTATTAACGTGGACAATACAGTTAAAAGTCATTAAAGATAACCACAGCAATAAGTCTGGCTTTAAGCGTCACTAGGTTTCACAGCCACCATGTCAAGGTTGTAAAAGGAGAGAGTGAGAGGAGGCGAAAAGGAGAGGAGGGGGGAGAGAGAAAAAAGCAATTTCTGCCTACTCAACTGTAAACGCTTGGTTATTGGAATCTTTAAAATGGGCACCAAGGAGAACATTACATGACCAAATCTCCCTTTTCCTCTGAGTTAACGAAGAATTAGGGTTCCCATTTGTCGTATTAGAGGGTTCGCGGGAGGTCAGGGCATTGTGGAAAGTGTGTTTGACAACGGTGTCAATTTAGCCGCAGAGCAGCTCACAGGCCCGTGACAGAACATCACTCACAGCTGTCACAACCACTTATCTTTCTCATTGTCACCAAACCAACAAAATTCAGGCCAAGATATATTTTTTTCACTACTTGCCTCTCTTCATTTCACATTTATTTTACAATGTGCTGAAGCCAACTCACTGTGAAAAGGCCTCTGTAATACTTTAAAAGTATAATTCTAAACACCTTTTACAACACCACATTCTGTTATTTTGACTGCCAATACATACATGAATAACCACTCACTTCACTGAGCTCGCTTTGGGTGGGGGAGCACAACCTAACCAAGCTGAGAATGAGGTGTCATGTGTAATGTGTTCAGTGCTGGAGTAAGCCATAGGAACCAATGAGGGGTGAGCTAACGCTAGGCTAGCGGCAGGCTAATTGACCATGGCTACATGTTACCATCTTCGCGAGGCATACAAAATGATCGTAAAGGAAGTGCCATGGCATATTTCATCATAGGTCCTCATTCAAATACACACACATGTATAAGTAGACACATTTCTATGATTTTAAAACTGATTATTCAGTTGGTAAGGGAAACTGGCTAATCTATTGGAACTCTGGGAAACGACACATTCCATCTGCCATTTCCCATGATTTTTAAAATGTATTTTACCTTTATTTGACTAGGCATGTCAATTAAGAACAAATTCTTATTTTCAATGACGGCCTAGGAACAGTGGGTCAACTGCCTGTTCAGGGGCAGAATGACAGATTTGTACCTTGTCAGCTGGGGGGTTTGAACTTGCAACCTTCCGGTTGCTAGTCCAAGGCTACCCTGCCGCCACTAGGCTACTAGGCTACCCTGCCGCCACTAGGCTACTAGGCTACCCTGCCGCCACTAGGCTACTAGGCTACCCTGCCGCCACTAGGCTACTAGGCTACCCTGCCGCCACTAGGCTACTAGGCTACCCTGCCGCCACTAGGCTACTAGGCTACCCTGCCGCCACTAGGCTACTAGGCTACCCTGCCGCCATGTCAAACACATGATAAAGACGTCAAACGCATGAGACATTCATCAAAACATTTCACCTGGACAATAAAGAAAAAACAAGAGCTGGTAATTGTTAACCTGGAAAAGCAACAGTTGTTGAACTAAATATACAGTGTGTGTTGAGGATGGTCTTTACTGTACACTATGTGGTTGAATCACTGGCTGCTAATAAATGCTGATGCACAGCTCTTTCTTTCTGCAGGAGTCCTTTTAGCATCATCCTGGCTTCCAGCCCACCGCTAATTTGGCCAGTTAGTTTTACCGCCTTTCATATCCTGGTGCTCTAACAGGTTACAAGAGCAGCTTGCGCTGCGTTGCAATTAGTCAGAGGAAGGCCCTGTTTCCGTCGGACATCCACAATAGATGATTAGTCTTGTTAGGGCACGACATTATGGTTATTCACTACATTACAGTACCTCCAGAGAGGCCAATGGAACACTTCCCTGTTTCAACACAAAATGGAGTTAAGAAAGTCAGGTGGTTTACATGTTTAACTGGAGAGAGCAAAGTGTAGAAATGGCCATAGTGAAGTCGATTAATTCATTATAATGAACCTTCTAATTTACAGTACCAGTCAAAAGTTTGGGTACACATACCCATTCAAGTCTTTTTTAATTTGTACTATTTTCGACATTGTAGATTCTTCAAAAGTAGCCACCCTTTGCCTTGATGACAGCTTTGCACACTATTGGCATTCTCTCAACCATCTTCACCTGGAATGCTTTTCCAATAGTCTTGAAGGAGTTCCCACATATGCAAAGCACTTGTTGGCTGCTTTTTCTTCACTCTGCGGTCCAACTCATTCCAAACCATCTCAATTGGGTTGAGGTTGGCTGATTGTGGAGGCCAGGTCATCTGATTCAGCACTGTATCACTCTCCTTCTTGGTCAAATAGCCCTTACACAGCCTGGAGGTGAGTTGGATTATTGTACTGTTGAAAAAAAAATGATAGACCCACCCCATATCACTGCAGAATGCTGTGGTAGCCATGCATGTTAAGTGTGCCTTGAATTCTAAATAAATCATTGACAATGTCACCAGCAAAGCACCCCCAAACCTCCTCCATGCTACACGGTGGGAACCACACATGCAGAGATCATCCGTTCACCGACACGACGGTTGGAACCAAAAATCTCAAATTTGGACTCATCAGACCTAAGGACATATTTCCGCTGCTCAATTGCTTGTGTTTCTTGGTGTCCTTTAGTAGTGGTTTCTTTGCAGCAATTCGACCATGAAGGCCTGATTCACGCAGTCTCCCTCTGAACAGTTGATGTTGAGATGTGTCTGTTACTTGAATTCCGTGAAGCATTTTTGGGGGGCTGCAATTTCTGAGGCTGGTAACTCTAATAAACATATCCTCTGCAGCAGAGGTAACTCTGGATCTTCCTTTCCTGTGGTGGTCCTCATGAGAGACAGTTTCATCATAGTGCTTGACGGTTTTTGGGACTGTATTTGAAGAAACTTTCAGAGTTCTTGAAATTTTCCTCATTGACTGACCTTCATGTCTTAAAGTAATGATGGACTGTCATTTCTCTTTGCTTATTTGAGCTGTTCTTGCCATAAAATGGACTTGGTCTTTTACCAAATAGGGCGATCTTCTGTATACCACCCCTACTTTGTTACAACACAACTGATTGGCTCAAATGCATTAAGAAGGAAAGAAATTCCACAAATGAACTTTTAACAAGGCACACCTGTTAATTGAAATGCATTCCAGGTCACTACCTCATGATGCTGGTTGAGAGAATGGCAAGAATGTGCAAAGCTGTCATCGAGGCAAGGGGTGGCTACTTTGAAGAATCTCAAATATAAAATGTATTTTTATTTGTTTAACACATTTTTGATTACTACATGGTTAAATATGTGTTATTTCATAGTTTTGATGTCTTCACTATTATTCGAAAATGTAGAAAATAATAAAAATAAAGAAGAACCCTGGAATGAGTAGGTGTGTCCAAACTTTTGACTGGTACTGTAGGTGCTGCTGTTCAACTAGTCTTGAAAGAGAAAAGGTCACACTTTATTTGGATAGTTTGGATTGTCCATCTGTCGATACTCTACAGATGGTCATACTATCAACAAACACTCTGTTGATAAGCAACTGCTTGCTAAGGTTAGGGTTAGGGTAAGGGTGAAGGTTAGGGTTAGATAGTTTAAATGTTACTGACAGTCTGTAGAGCATCTACAGATGGACTATCCAAACAAAGTTTTACCAGAGAAAATATGAGTGGAATTTGAAGGAAGAACGTTAAAAGAGAAAGCATTATTCAAAAGGAATTATTCATCAAAGAAAAGGGTGTAATATTTAGGTAACCATGTTTTCTAACAAATTCACATGGACACATTTTCAGATTTTTTTTCCTTCTCTGAAACATCCCATCTTCAAAAATCCATCTACTATTTGTGTCTTGTTGGTTTACAAGTGTAAACGCTGGGTCATTATTTCAGTAAGAACATGAAAAGTAATTGTGAAAACAAATAACTTGACCTCCCAGTGGTTGCATAATTTCTTTTTTTTAAGCATTTAGCTGTCAAGCTGCAAGCCGAACAATAAATGAAGGGGAATTGAAATTTGGAGGCAAATGATTTAACAGGACTGTTATTACGGCAGCACATGTGGAATTATTTCTATATTGCCAGTGTTCAGTCCAATTATTTTACTTTATCACACCAGGGAATAGTCAGTGGTGTAATTAAGTAGTAGCTCATTCAAAACGCACAGCATCTATAACCTTGAGGTCTCAATGTACTTTTATCTAGCTCGGAAATTGACTGGAAAATACAGAGAATAAAATGGAGATTGTCTTTCTCTGTTCTGTGTCGGGGAAAATAATAGTGTATGTCGTAGTTCAAATGGGGGCTATTTACTGGAGTCTCATGCATATCCTTCTCTGAGAATACGGTGCACGTTCACAATGCAATACAAAACAATTCATTGTTAAATAAAATGTCCCAATCGATAAAAGTATGTACTAACAGTCATACATGTAGGTCATGGACAAGTGTACATGGATCTAGAAATGCAGCCATGTGACCCGAAACAGCTATTGAGCTCAGAATTTAAATTGGGTTATAATTGGGCGCCAAGTCATGGAGGTCTCTTGACGCAGCCACTGTAATCTGTTTAGTGGTCTATTTCACCACCAGCTCCCTTCCCAACACCGTGTGACTCTGTAGACAATGCAGTTATACTGCCTGACCCTAGCCCCACCTTCACCCCCACCTTGGCAGTTGTTACCGCTTGTGACATAAACGTGATGTCACAACCAATCAAAGCCTTCCACGGTGACACTGAGAGTCTACCACAATGTCAGACCGCAGACCGACACAACACACACGGGGGAAAAATGTGCGTTGACAAACCATATCAGCTCTGCCAAACCAGATCACTGTCACACGCTTAGACCAAATGACAGGTTGGCAAACGAGGAGAGAAGTTTGATGTGGTGTGTTTTTTTTATCTCTGTTTCATTGTCTTTGTTAGAACACAAGCTACTTGAGGATGTATTCATTAGAGGCTTTTTAAATCAAATAAGTCATTAGTCGAGCCGGGGACAACAGTACATTAACTGTTGAAAGTAGGAGGGAAGTGATTGGTTGGTGTTGATGATTTGATTAAGCTCAAAGATGCTTGTGTTTTGCTTTTTGCTTTATAATTGAATTTCTGGCAGCAGAGAGGATTTAATTTGATGCATCTGTATTGTTATAATTTTAGATGGCTGCAAGTGACAAATTTCTTAGACATTCATTTAAATCTTCATTTCAATTCTTGTATGCATCCATACGAGTCCAGGTTTTATGTATGACTATGTTACTTATGATGCAAAACAAATATGCAAACATGTATCCAGTCACGTATCAATTTAACCCCTATGGATGTACGATTAAAAATAACCTAAAATTAAGTACTACGCAATCATTAAACACATACTATCTATTTCATTAACATCTGAATTCCATGCCCCTTTTACAGTCTTAAAAAGGCATTTTGCTGGGGAAAAATCCTAACAAATCCTCTTTCCTTCAGAAGTCTTCCTCTATTCCGTGGCAATTAGTCCATGTTTCAAAATGCCATGGTGGCTTCCCTTTCAAATTGTGGGAGTAATATGCTGTTGCTCCGCCAAAAGGTTTGCCCTAACTGGGTCTCTGGGGACCCCCTGGATCTCTGGCCCCATCCATAACTCAACTGCACCTTCAGGGACCCACACTCTACTGTTTTGTTTTAACCTCCGAGCTCATTATCAGAAGTCTCAGGGGCGCCTGGCTAACCAGAGACACAGAGAATTAGGAGGTGCTCTGCTTGGCAGCCAGGCACACTCAGAGCCATAAATGGATGATAGCAAGCAGAGAGATCAGTAGCAGGGAAGAGAGAAACCTGCGGGAATACAGTCAACTTGCAGAGTAAGGCACTTTTAAATATATATTTAGCATTTGCACCTGCTACGTTTTAGCTTGCCGATGTGTTGTAGCAAGCTGCTCCCCTTCTCAAGGAGCCATTTGAAGTGATAAAGCACCGTCAATGCTATCTGCTCCGACACGAGGGATGGTGCTCAGCTCCTGTGCAGGAACCAGCATCAAGTTCCGAGAGCATGTTGCCGGCTTTTACGTCCAACAATTGAAATGGAAGAGAGCGAAGGAAAGAACTTTTCAATTGCTGAACATGTTCAAATATGTAGGCTTCTATTTTAGCTGTTGAGAAGAAGTGTTACTTTATCATCGTGATGTTGTGAAAGACAGTCAATGAAGAGAATAGATATGCTTTCAAAGTGTTATTACACCACAGTGGTAATGATAACTCTCAGCTCCTGTTGAGTACAACATTGCTTCTCACTCAATTTCTCAGTTTGTTTTACAAGTATGACATTACAATTGCATAAACTGGACTTGTACATACATAGAAAATTAGGGTTGGGAGCCACACAAGGCTACAGTATATGCTGAGCCCAAGAGCCCAAGAGCCCATAATGCACAGTGTAAAAGAAGAAACCAGACCCTCTATTTCATAGCTGCTAATTTGTGCTGTCTATTTGTCTGCAGGCCCTAGTTAGTGATATTCTGGATGGAAGGAAGCCTCTGTCTGTTGACTCAGTAGCAGAATAGTGGTCTCAGTCTGCTGTGGAACTCATTATGGTAGGAAGGAGAGGACCGGAGAGGGAGAAGAGGAGGAGCTGGGGAACAGGGACACTCTTTTAAGTGCTAAAACTTAATTAACTACTCCCTACCACATGAATAAATCCTACAGTTTACTATAGAATAATACAGTACTTAGTATGAAATTCTGTAGTAAAGTGTAGAATACTGTAGAATACTATACGACACACTGTAGTATCCCTCAATCATCTGTTGTACTTACTATAGCATTTTGTAGTATACTGTAGAATACTGCAGTAAATACTACAATGCCTGCAAAAACACTACAGTGTATCTGCAAAAACACTACAGTGTTTTAAATATAATAATACTATAGTATTTCATTTGTATATACCCCACCCATTCCCCTCCCCATATCCCAATTTTTCCACCCGTGAGTGAGAAACCGACCTGCCAAGTATAGACCATACAGTATATTGTGTTCCCTACAGGTTATTGAAAAGAGCAGAAGCTCTGAACTATCCGTTCAGACTCCAGTCCTACCTACCTCCCTACCGTTTATGGAAAATGTGCTCTTTTAGTATTTGTCCAGTAGGTTTCCTTAATTAAAACTTCTTCAGGCTAGGGTCCTTTTTTCAGAATTTCTGCCTGACCGAGGTGCCCAAAGTAAACTGCTTGTTACTCAGGCCCAGAAGCCAGGATATGCATATAATTGGTAGCATTGGATAGAGAACACTTTGTTTGTAGAAATTTAAAAATATTGTATGAGTAATATAACACAATTGATATGGCAGGCGAAGATCCAAAGAAAAACCAACCTGAATGTTTTTTTTTTAGTTCCCAGGCTCTTATAATGGAAGGCTATGGGTTCTATGAAATTCCAGCTCCCAGATTGCAATTCCTATGGCTTCCACTAGATGCCAGCAGTCTTTGTTCATTGTTTCAGGCTTGTTTATTCAAAAACTAGGAAGAATTTGAAATTTTTGTACATAGAGTCTCAGTACAATATCAGTCTGTCGGTGCGCCACGAAGAGGACGCACGCTTAATAATTGTACTATTGAACATACTTCTTTCCATATGAAATAAATAAATATAGTATATTTACATTTTAGGATACCTGAGGATTAAATAGAAAAGAAGTTTGACTTGTTTGAACAAAGTTTAGCGGTAGCTTTTTGGACTCCTTTGTCTGCAAGTTGAACGAGTGGATTACTGAAATCAATGGCGCCAACTAAACAGACTTTTTGGGATATAAAGAAGGATTTTATCTAACAAAACGACCATTCATGTTGTAGCTGGGACCCTTGGAATTGCAAACAAAGGAAGATTTTCAAAAGTAATTGATTTATTTAATCGTTATTTGTGATTTTATGAAGCCTGTGCTGGTTGAAAAATATATTGATGTGGGGTGCCGTCCTAAAACAATCACATGGTATGTTTTCGCTGTAAAGTCTATTGTAAATCGGACAATGCAGTTGGATTAACAATAATTTAAGCTTTTAAACGATATAAGATACTTGTATGTTCATAAATGTTTAATATTCCGATTATTTATTTGAATTGCCTGCCCTCCAATTTCACCGGATGTTGTCACCACGTGTCCCACTAGCGGGATGCCGAGCCTTAAGAAGTTGGAGAAAGCACCCAATTCTATGTCAAAGATTATAAAACAAAAACACTATAGTACAAACTGCAGTAATTTCTGCAAAAAAACACTACACTGATTACTATAGAATATACTCTCTATTTTTATTACTATAGTAACACAACAGTATTTATACTATAGTAAACTGTAAATAATATAGTATACTGCAATAATATCTGCAAAAGCAAAACACTGTAGTGAATACTAAAGTAATGTATCTGAAAAAACACTGCAGTAAACTATAGTATTTTTTCATGTGGGTATCCTCTCTTTCTTTCTCTCTTCCTTCTCCAAAAGCTAGTAGCCAAGGCCAAAAGGTTGCTTCCTTGACACAAACTTTTTTTCTCTTAGCCAGGTACTTTGGGGCCATTCTTTAAAATGATGGATTGTTTCCTACAGCAAAAGCCTGGCTCTTAAATTAACATTATGAAGCTTTGACCCTTTTATACATTAAGCATTCCCTATAGGGCCAGAGAAACATCTCAGAGCATTGTTGCTTCATAGCTCAGCCTTTCTCCGTCTCACTACTGGGGCTGATTAAAGCATTTTGCTAAGAGTGAAACAGACGTTTTTTATTATTTTCACCAACCAGAAATAAACAAGGCTGGTTGTCAGAATGCGGCAACACAAAGAGAACTGAGATGTAGAGAGAAGAAACCCTGAAAGAGCTCAAATGAGCCAATAACCCACCAGGCCCAAAGATCCCCAGGACCCATGTAACCTTTACTCTTTTAGGCCTTGGTTATTACAACAGCAACAACTATAGATAGAGACCAACAGTGGTGGGATTTAGTTAAGGGGGACTACAGTAAGACTAATACAGTATGCATTGCACTTTTGTTATTTCCCACTGATAGTGATTTGGCTGGGTGAAAACTGTTCAAGATATAACTAAAATGTAATCAACATAGCAGTTGTACTATAGGCCTACTGTAAAATAGCAAATGTGACAGGGGCATGGTAGAGCTGGTTGTAAAAGAAATATTGAGGCTTAACCCTATTGATGCTCTCTAATGCTACAAGCTGTGATGCTGATCCTGCTACATAAGACGAAACATCCACACAGGGTCATACAATTACAATACAGATCCTTGGTTGACTTGCATGAAAGCATTTTATGCCTAGTCTCAAGAGTGAAGGATCTGGCAGCTAAATAAATATAAATAAATAAAGAGGGAGGCGAGTGAGAAAGAGGGTGAGAAAGAGCCTCGGAGGAGAGATCTGCTCCGATTTTAGTCTTTGAATGTTGCAAATTAAATTCCCTCGTCAAGGCTCTAATCATTCACAGCAGATGGGGGCTTACGCTCGGTTGTAGATCCGCGGGAATTCTAATGGTTATTGTTTCGGTTTAAATTGGGAGATTATTGCATTTTAATAAGTCCTCTTTGGGACTTGCCGCAACAATGGAGTGCCATGAATTACTGTAGATAGCTGTTCGCATGTGCAGGGGGGAAAAATCAAGTTACTAAGTGTGACAAGTTGCTCCTTCTCCCTCTCTTCCCCTTTTTCAGTGATGGCTCCGAGTGTATTTACCACCAAATTAACTATGTGCCGTGGGGAAAAGGAGCTTGGCTGTGGATTTTCATTAAAATGACACATCTGTTCAGCAATTTCTGCAAAGTAATTTTGCTAAAAGTTTTATCAGCTAATTTTAATTATTCACTCCAGTGAGTTGAATACAGGATTCATCATGTTGAATTAATACATTCAACATGATTTTTTTTCTCCCTCCCTCGTTCCCAAATAGACGAGAGGAGGGAAAAATGCAATCAACAAATTGAATTGTCATGCACTGCGGATTAAAATGTGATTCGTTAATTACAAAAAATATATACAGTAACTATACAGGCTTCTATATTTTGAAGAATTAGGTGGCTCAAAACTGAATCGACAGGGATTCAGTTTAGACCAACCTATATGTGAGGATTTGCATCATTACAGCTTCTAGGTGTGGCGTGTCATGTAGTTACCACTGTGACTGCCCATTTCCCTGTGTTTATACACAGTCGTAATCGATTGTGTTAGTTTCAGTTGCCACACTATGTCCTTTGGGCATAAAGCCCTTTAGCTCAAGGCTTTTGTGTCCGTTTCAGGGGACATTTGATTTCTCAGGCCCTCTAAAGCGTTCATGACTGTGAGAATGAAAGTGTTTTAGTCACAGATTAAAAACTGACACCTTATCTAATGAGCATTTTCACCATGAAGGAGCTCCTATTCGCTACCCATAAACAAGAACCATCAGGAGAATAGTCTAGCTCAGTCTGAGACGCTACTACCGCAGCACAGAGCACAGAGCACAGAGCCAGCGCTAACTGACGATACCACTGGAGCTGAGGGAGAATCACAAAGAGCTCTCATTCAAAGAGAATCACATTCAAAGACCCAACTATTCAAAGACATCCCATTCAAGGACCTCTAGCTTCCCAGTCAAGTTACCGAAAGCTGCTGCTGCAGCTATACTGCTGCTAAACTGTGCTTTTGGTCCGAGTAGAAACACAAAGACCTGAGGCTCAGAAAAAGGATTTATTTTTTCCCTATTCTATTCTATCTTATCTCCTAAGGTAACTTTCCTTAGCAACTTGTCCCTGGAGACTATCCCCTTGCCCTGCTATCCCGATGCACATCAGCACACAGAACAAATGAGACGCCAGGGCAGGGAGAGACAGGCAGATTGGAAAGTGATACCTTTCAAGTAGGGGCTCCTGTGAAGCACGTTTTCCTCTCTCTGTGTGTCTCTGAATTCTGTAAAGCATCCCAAAGGAGTCTTCTACAACAGACTGTGAGGACATTAGAGGTTTTATGGACAAAGTGATGGAAAAAACAACATACAGTATTTGTTCTACATTAAAAGGCAACCTATTAAAAGGTAGTAAAGACATCAGGTTAGGTGTTCCACCTTAAATTGAGGTGAGTTGAGGTGGTCTCTGTCATTTTCAAACGCCTGCAGTGAGTATGAATACATCTAAATAACCTAATTCCTCTTTGACAAAAGGCCAGGTAAGGATGACAGTCACAGTCACCGTGTTATCAGATGTACCTTACATTAGTGTACATGGGAGTACAGGGCTGCTGTTTCTGAACCTCGGCCAGCAAGACAATTGTTAATATTGACTCACTGCTCCAAAAGCTACTGCTACTACTGCAAAACTTTGATTCACAAATTCAATTCTCCCATAAAATATGTGCCTTCCTTAAAGTCACAGGTTCTCACCCAACATCCTCCAGGCAAACTATGTAACAATTATTTGGAATTGTGATGTAGTTATGAATATGTCTGCAGGAAAACCAAAATGTCAAACACTTTTAATAATCTGTTTATGGTCGGGAAATGATAGCAAGTAAAGAAAGGTAGCGAGCATTGGACCCAATGATGCCTAACCATCCGAGTGACTGAATGATTGGATAGCTTTCTTTGACGGCTCTCCGCTTCACTCCCTCTGTCCGTCCCTCCCTTCCTCCAAACCCCACACAGCTGAATGTGTTTCCCTCTCTGGAGGCCTGTACCGGTTATCAAATGTAATAAATAAAGCAACTGAAATCTGTCTACTCTTCATCTTCCTTTGCTCTCCCAGGGATTTCAGCAAGCTGGCAAATTACCATTTCCAGGCACCATATTCCCAAGACGCCACGGTGCTGCTTTTCTTCTCTTCCTGATGGAATCAGATGAGCACAACACCAAGGGAGACATTGTTATCCACTCACTAGGATCCCAAAAAAACCAAGGCATTACCGCAACAGCCTGCTCTGACAGCTCGCCATATGAGAGTCTATGTCAAGACAGCAGGAGGAGAGAAAAAAATATGGACACAGTTTTCAGTTTTAAAAAATCCCTTTATGTACCATGGATGGTAATAGAGTGAAAATGTAGCTTTCCCTTTCCCTTCTGAAAGCAATGCGTATAATGCACTTTCTAGAATGACTCTCACCTCGAGTAGAGTAGACGAATGCAGCAGCAGCAGTTGGGAGAGGAAAATGATGTGCAAATTGAAATGAATTGAAATGGTTCCAGACTTATACAGGGTAGAAGGGATTTAAATGAGCAGGAATAAAAAAGGCATTTTCAAAATACATATCTAAGCCAAGAAAAGAAGGCGGGCCCTAAGTGTGAAAGTAAATGTATATGATCTGTGCTAGGCGAGAAATATATAAACTCTCCTTCTGGCTGGGCTTGTAGAGCAGCTATTTCATGGATTACAGGTTCAATCTGGGGAGGGATGAACACCAAAGAGCAGCTCCCTGTGGGGTGAAGGCTGGAGCAGAACAAAAGAGGGGGAAAATACAGAATTGTTCATCTCAGAAATGTAATGCATAGCAAATATTCTTTAATGCTTTCATACTGTACATAACGACTGGTTACCCCGGGAGCGATTCAAATTACTGCGCCTGTGTCTCGTGATCTGATTTGGAGGAAGAAGAGGTAAATAGGACATCCATTTCTCCATGCAGCAGAACATATTGCAGAGGTAAAAATGTATATTCCAATGAGCAGTATTAGAGATATTCAGACATGATAACAACTGAATTAACCACTTGGTGATTTTGTCTCACCAGGACCCTAAGAGTCTATCTCAGGAGTAAAGTTTTGAATTTGAATTTCATTTCAATAATAGAGCTAACTCTCTCCTAGAAGCTAAATTTGGAAGGGGACAAAATAACCCCCTAGAGAATACTCTGATCTTGTTACAGCAGTAAATACAGTGCCTTCAGACAGTATTCACCCACCTTGACTTTTTCCACATTTTGTTGTGTTAAAGTCTGAATTCAAAATGGATTCAATTGAGATTCATTGTCACTGGCCGACACACAATACCTCATAATGTCATAGTCTATTTTTTATTGTTGTTGAAATTCTTACAAATTAATTAAAAACGGAAAGCTGAAATGTCTTGAGTCAATTAATATTCAAAAACTAAATACATTCTGGAGTAAAAATGTGCTTAACAAGTCTTTTGTAAATTGTTTGTTTGGTCTTTGTCCCAGTGCCTTTACATGACAGCCTTTACACGGCATGCCGTTATTTTGGCTTAATAAAAACCTCTATTACGCATTCCTGTGCCTGTCTCCCAAGTCCTTTATGCCAACGTGACAGAATATCCCTTTGAGCATGGTGGTGGTGAGGTTATTTATTACACTTTGGAATGTATATCAATACACTCAGTCACTACAAAGATACAGGCGTCCTTCCTAACTCAGTTATCGGAGAGCAAGGAAACCGTGAGGCCAATGGGGACTTTAAAACAGTTATAGAGTTTAATGGCTGTGATAGAAAAAACTGAGGACAGAACAACAACATTGTAGTTACTCCACAATACTAACCTAATTGACAGAGTGAAACAAAAGAAGTCTGTAAAGAATAAAAATATTCCAAAACATGCATCCTGTTTGCAACAAGGCACTAAAGTAATACTGCAAAAACATTTGGCAAAGCAATTCATTTTTTTGTTCGGAATACAAAGTGCAAATCCTAAACAACACATTATTCCGTATCTCTATATTTTCAAGCACGGTGGTGGCTTTCCACCGGACACTAGGAGATTATTTCAGCAGGACAATAACCTAAAACACAAGGCCAAATCTACACTGAAGTTGCTTACCAAGAAGCCAGTGAATGTTCCTGAGTGGCCGAGTTACAGTTTTAACATAAATCTACTTGAAAATCTATGGCAAGACCTGAAAATGGTTGTCTAGAAATGATTAAGAACCATTTTGACAGAGCTTGAAGAATTTTGAAAAGAATAATGGGCAAATGTTGCACAATCCCGGTGTGGAAAGCTCTTAGAGACTTACCCAGAAAGACTCACAGCTGTAACTGCTGCCAAAGGTGCTTCTACAAAGTATCGACACAGGGGTGTGAATACTTATGTAAATTATATATTTCTGTATTTAATTTTCAATACATTTCCAAACATTTCTAAAAACATGTTGTCACTTTGTCATTATGGGATATTGTGTGCAGATGAATGAGAAAAAAAAACAATTTTCAATTCAGGCTCTAACACAACGAAATTTGAAATAAATCAAGGTGTATGAATTCTCTCCGAAGGCACTGTATATATTAAAAAGTATTTTGGATGTGCGAACATTGGCCTTTAAATGAACTTGTATCCAGAAACAGGACTATCTTGGCTGCCAGCAGCAACAATGTGACCTTTTCCACTGAATTATAATTAAATTAGACTACCTTCTAACTGCTTTTAATATGAGCCAGGCCTGTGATGCCTCTCTGCCTGGACAATAATTGGCAGCATAAATAAATTAATGATATGAGGACAAAATGATGTCCTATAGAACGAAGCGACCCATTGACATTGCAGAAATGCACGCCGCTGATTAAAATAAACCAAAAATAAACCACATTGACAGGTAGTAAAAAGAGGTTCTCCTGTCAAAATGTATCTATTGTGATGCATTTTACATTTTATATAGAGGGTGTAGGTGGTGTGTGTGCGCATGCGTGTGTGTGGGTCATGTTTCACATTGTTGTGTAAACACAGTTGTTTTTTACACTACCGTTCAAAGGTTTGGGGTCACTTAGAAATGTCATTGTTTTTTAAAGAAAAATTTGTTTTTGTCCATTAAAATAACATCAAATTGATCAGAAATACAGTGTAGACATGGTTAATGTTGTAAATGACTATTGTAGAATATCTATATACCTACAGCTGTACAGAGGCCCATTATGAGCAACCATCACTCCTGTGTTCCAATGGCATGTTGTGTTCGTTAATCCAAGTTATCATTTTAAAAGGCTAATTGATCATTAGAAAACCCTTTTATTATAATGGACAAAAAAAAAATGTGCTGAGAACTGGAAGGAGAGGCGGCCAAAGTAAGAATTGGTTTTGGGGGTGACCAGAGAGATATACCTGTTGGAGCGCATGCTACAGGTGGGTGCTGCCATGGTGACCAGTGAGGTGAGATAAGGGGGGACTTTACCTAGCAGGGTCTTGTAGATGACCTGGAGCCAGTGGGTTTGGCGACGAGTATGAAGCGAGGGCCAGCCAACGAGAGCGTACAGGTCGCAGTGGTAGGTAGTACATGGGGCTTTGGTGACAAAACGGATGGCACTGTGATAGACTGCATCCAATTTATTGAGTAGGGTATTAGAGGCTATTTTGTAAATGACAACGCCGAAGTCGAGGATCGGTAGGATTCTCAGTTTTACAAGGGTATGTTGGCAGCATGAGTGAAGGAGGCTTTGTTGCGAAATAGGAAGCCAATTCTAGATTTAACTTTGGATTGGAGATGTTTGATGTGAGTCTGGAAGGAAAGTTTACAGTCTAACCAGACACCTAGGTATTTGTAGTTGTCCACATATTCTAAGTCAGAACCGTCCAGAGTAGTGATGGACGGGCGGGCAGGGCAGGTGCAGGCAGCGATCGGTTGAAGAGCATGCATTCAGTTTTACTTGCATTTAAGAGCAATTGGAGGCCACGGAAGGAGAGTTGTATGGCATTGAAACTCGTCTGGAGGGTTGATAACTTCTTCGATATAGTGGGCGCTCTTTTAATTTTTGTATTAAAAAAAGTTCCCGTTTTAAACAAGATATTTTGTCACGAAAAGATGCTCGACTATGCATATAATTGACAGCTTTGGAAAGAAAACACTCTGACGTTGTCACAGCGTTCTGTAGGTGAAAGAGAGTCAGACCAAAATGCGGCATGGCTATTGCTATCCATGTTTAATAAAACTGAAGTAAACACAAATCAATATGAAAAAACAATAAACAATACACGAAAATCGAAACAGCCTAATACTGGTGCAAACTAATACATGACAGACATAAGTACAAAAGGACAGGAAAAGGAACAATCACCCACCAAAACCCAACACCAAACAGGCTAAATATGGTTCCCAATCAGAGACAATGACTAACACCTGCCTCTGATTGAGAACCATATCAGGCCAAACACAGAAACAGACAAACCAGACACACAACATAGAATGCCCACTCAGATCACACCCTGACCAAACAAAACATATAAACATACAAAGCAAACTATGGTCAGGGTGTGACAGACGTTTCCAAAACTGCAAAGATATTATCTGTGAGTGCCACAGAACTGATGCTACAGGCAAAACCAAGATGAAATTTCAAACAGGAAATGGCCCAGATTTTGAAGGCGCTGTTTTCCAATGTCTCCTTATATGGCTGTGAATGCGCCAGGAATGAGCCTACACTTTCTGTCGTTTCCCAAGGTGTCTGCAGCATTGTGACGTATTTGTAGACATATCATTGGAAGATTGACCATAAGAGACTACATTTACCAGGTGTCCTCCGTCAAAATTATTGCGTAATCTCCAGCTGCGTGCATTTTACCATTTGTTTCAGAGGAGAAAGCCAACTGCCACGAATGATTTATCATCGAATAGATATGTGAAAAACACCTTGAGGATTGATTCTAAACAACGTTTGCCATGTTTCTGTCGATATTATGGAGTTAATTTGGAAAAAAGTTTGGCGTTGTAATGACTGAATTTTCAGGGTTTTTTCTTAGCCAAACGTGATGAACAAAATGGAGCGATTTCTCCTACACAAATAATATTTTGGAAAAACTGAACATTTGTTATCTAACTGAGAGTCTCCTCATTGAAAACATCCAAAGTTCTTCAAAGGTAAATTATTTTATTTGAATGCTTTTCTTGTTCTTGTGAAAATGTTGCCTGCTGAATGCTAGGCTAATGCTATGCTAGCTATCAATACTCTTACACAAATGCTTGTGTAGTTATGGTTGAAAAGTATATTTTGAAAATCTGAGATGACAGTGTTGTTAACAAAAGGCTAAGCTTGTGAGAGAATATATTTCTTTCATTTCATTTGCGATTTTCATGAAAAGTTAACATTGCGTTATGGTAATGAGCTTGAGGCTATGATTACGCTCCCAGATACGGGTTTGCTCGACGCAAGAAGTTAACACAGAGTCCAAAGAAGGGCCAGATGTATACAGAATGGTGTCGTCTGCGTAGAGATGGATCAGAGACTCATCAGCAGCAAGAGCAACATCATTGATGTATACAGAGAAGAGAGTCGGTCCAAGAATTGAACCCTGTGGCACCCCCATAGAAACTGCCAGACGCCCAGACAACAGGCCCTCCGATTTGACACACTGAACTCTATCAGAGAAATAGTTGGTGAACCAGGTGAGGCAATCATTTGAGAAACCAAGGCTATAGAGTCTGCCGATGAGGATGTGGTGATTGACAGAGTCGAAAGCCTTGGCCAGGTCAATGAATACGGCTGCACAGTATTGTTTCTTATCAATGGTGGTTAAGATATCGTTTAGGACCTTGAGCGTGGCTGAGGTGCACCCATGACCAGCTCTGAAACCAGATTGCATAGCGGAGAAGGTATGGTGGGATTCGAAATGGTAGGTAATCTGTTTGTTGACTTGGCTTTCGAAGACCTTAGAAATGCAGGGTAGGATAGATATACTGTATTTGGCTAAGGTGTATGTAAACTTACGACTTCAACTGTACATCTGAGTTGTTGTTGTCTTTAGTCTTATTTTTTCTTTATGTTGAAGGTGGACAACGTCTTGTCTAGTTTAGTTGATCCATGTTTGTGAAATGTTAATTTGTCTATTGTCTTTAGTCTATGTATATTTTTTATTGTCTAAAAACAAAACAAAAATGTGCCCGCGCTACAGACGGCTATTTGGTCCACTAATACAGGACTAGTAAAGGCCCAGTGCAGTACTTTTGTGAAGAAAAAATGAAGTACATTTTTGTTTTTTTATATTATTTTTTATTACGATTTTCCAGGGTTGCTGCAGCACCCTCAGCACCCCTGCTTCCCGCGGCTATGCACTGGCTAGATATTCTGAAGAAAATCTATGTAATTAGCCAGCTGCTATCTGGCGATGTGATTTCTAATTTACCAGACCGTATCTAACCGCTAGCTAGCTAGCTAACTAACTACTGCAGAGGCTACATGTTCTACTGTATTTAGAGTTTGATCCCATCAACATCTCCTGGAGCATCAACATCAAGCTCAGCACCAGGAACCAGTGTAAATCACCTTTGCTAAATCTTTCCATGACTCCATCATGAGCAAATAAATACACTGGAGCTCGGCATAAACCTGGTCTGTGTCTTGTTGTCATAGTTGCTGTGTTTCCAAGTAGGCTACAACTTCTACTGTAGTTTGCTACGTATTATGGAGGCTTAGTTGATTGTTCATGCAGAAAATAGGTATTAGTAAGCAGGGATTGTGTGGGTGGGTATTGTGTGTGAAGGTTAGTAGAAGGTTAGGTGGGTGGATATATTACCTTGTTAGAGTGGGTATTGATGGGGACAAAGTAGTAAAATGTTGGCTAAACACTGACTACTGTGTGTCCTACAGACTAATCCTGCTGCTGATGACAGTGGGATGGTGTGGGTGATTGGCTGGTGTCAGACAACTTGACAGAGCTTGATGAATTAAAAAATAAATTATATGCAAATATTGTACAATCCAGATGCGCAAAGCTCTTAGAGACTTACCCAGAAAGACTCACCACTGTCAAAAGTGATTCTAACATGTATTGACTCAGGGGGTTGAATACTCACAGTATTATGCTTTTTATTTTTTTTTACAAATGACATTACTTTGACATTACAGAGTATTTTGTGTAGTATAGATCATTGACAAAAAATGACAATTAAATACAAAATGTGTAAAAATTCAAGGGGTGTGAATACTTTTTGAAGGCACTGTATCCTGCAATGTCCTGGCAGATAAGTCCAATGGCTCTATTGAACAAGGACAACCATATCTACTCGCTGCTAGTGTGATCGTACATTTGGCGTAACACAAATGCTACAACAATTGCTTACTTAAAAAAAATATCAGACAGCAGGCTCAATCAATCAATGACGTCATTGGTTGAACTCTCCCGCATAACCCCCCCCCCCCAAAAAAACGATATAGTGCATAATTATGTCTGACACATGCTCTCATCACTCATAATGATGTCGGGAGACTGGAAAAACACCAACTAGTGTCTAGCGGTGAAGTTTCCCTTTAAACTGCATGTAATCCACTTAACCAACCTGTCACAGCAACAATGAACTCCTGGCTCTCCGCTTCCCCCCCACCCTCCCACCCCTAGGGACAGCCAACGCTATCCATCTCAGGAACACTTCTATAGACTACCTGGCATCCTGCTGCGCCCATTATCCACTAATCCACAAAGCGTTTAAGTAGTTCTAAAAGGATTGGAGCGAGAGGGAGGGGGGAGACTTTCACAAGAGACATGCAATTAAGGCCCTAGACAATTTTCATCTCACAATTTAGATTTCCTCTGTGTGTCGCCCTGAGAGTGCTGCTGTCAGAGAGGGTTCACTGGAGTGCAAATACTGTACAGGCACATGAGTGAACTATAGCATGATGCAGGAGCTACACGTCTACGGTGAACAGAGAGAAGATCTTGACTAGCTAAATCCCATCTCCACTCACCTCAGGTAACCAGAGTCTTGCCTGGAATAACATTCTATGCTGGCTGGGAGGAGAAACCGTTGTGACAAGCCGTTTTAGGAAGTGAGTTAATCAAGTAGCACAAATTCAACACCACTGCTGGAGTGAGGATTATGGACACCAGAGGTAGAAACAGGTTTGTTTAATTCCATTGATATATAACACAATCAATACTTCTTAGCATTGCCCCATGTGTTATGCTATGTAGCCTATCTGTTAATATTTGTGTCCATGTCCTGGTCTAATGTCTCCCACTCTGACACTTCCTGCTAGGTCATCCATATCTTTATTCATCCAATAAACAGTCGCTATGTAAACTGAATGGAATAATGACACCATTTAACTACACCTGCAATATTACCACACTAACACAAACACATCTTAGGAGTAAAAACCACTCTCCATAATAAATGTGTGTGTTTTTCCCAATACTCCACAGCTCTTTAGAATAGTGCTGAGCTCCTGAGAAAATGAGAGGGGGGCAAATGGTACTTCGGTAATCACTGCTTCTTTCCATTCAATCCATAGCAGGGGCAGTGTATAACATTGCTCTGTGGGAACCATCTAATTCTAACCTGCACATAACTCTCTGTAAGGAAATCAATACGAGGACAGTCCAGTGGAGACTGCCATCTTGTGCAGTGCAGCAGGCTGACTGTAAAACAGACAGCGAGAGACAGACGATACTCTCGCTGGTACCCAGCAGCTATAATATCCATCCTTGGCGCTTCACTTGACATTTACTTGCCCCGCTTTTCCCAGAGCCTACTCCTTCCCTAACTGCCAGCTCTCCAACTCTCTGGGGTCTGCCGACCGACCGGGTGAACAGATAAACCTGTCAAGGCGGGTTGGGCAGAAATCCAGGGCCGGGACTGGCTGGGCTAGGGGGACGGGGGTGATGTGTTCCAGAGGGTTATGGGGCTGGTGTGCATGTGCTTGTGTGTGTGTGTGTGTGTCTGTGAATGTAGTGTGTGGTGGAGGGGTTGTTGATGACACGAGAAGCACTCTGAGGGCTGGGCCTGGGAGAAACAGAGGTAAGGTGCAAAGTGTTAACTAAGCTACTTAAATGGGTCCAGCACTGCCCACAGCCTAACACAGCAGTCTGATTAGATCTCTCACTGCAGACATGTTCAAATGGCTGGCCCTCTTTTTACCCTCCATTTCACCTATTCTTTACACGGTGGATCCCCATCCACCCCTCCTCCTTCCCATACAGTCAAAGGAGCCGTCAAGGGTGCTTTCTTAAGCCTGTCAGAGAGACAGGTCAGGGGTGGAAGGTTGAGGTGGGCTGGGATGGGCTCTCTTTAAGGCTGGGACGGGATGAGAGTGACTTGGGGGCTGAGTGCTGTCTTTAAGGTTTTGATAACATTCATGGTGATGGTGTCCCAAGGGGTGTGGAAATGTCACCACTCTCCTGCTACAGGGGAAATTATTCTACAAATAGAAAGGACAGAGAGAGAAGCAGAACATTGTCTTTGTGAAGCAGCCTGTCAATGACTCATATTTTAGCATATTTCACCCTGCTCTGACACTTCCTGCTAGGTCATCCATTTCTATATCCAATAGAAACCATGTACAAAAAGGTCAAAATAATAATGATGGTAGCCAATCCTCAAAAAAAAAACAATTAACACAAGTTCAAGTTTTTATTGATATTCACATGGCAGTCAAGGTCAGTGAAATACATGGATATTACACTACATACACAATACAAGATTTAAATTGAAATCACAAGTGCAATTCATGGTAATGTACATTTAGGAGACTCAACATGTTTTTTTTTTACAGGGATACAGAAAAGTCAAGGCAGTTTCTCTCTTCGGGACAAATCTCTGAATGTCCTTGAGTGGCCCAGCCAGAGCCCGGACTTGAACCCGATCTCTCTCTCTGGAGAGACCTGAAAATAGCTGTGCAGCGATGCTCCCCATTCAACCTGACAGAGCTTGACAGGATCTGCAGAGAAAAATGGGAGAAACTTCCCAAATACAGGTGTGCCAAGCTTGTAGCGTCATACCCAAGAAGACTCGAGGCTGTAATCGCTGCCAAAAGTACTACAACAAAGTACTGAGCAAAGGGTCTGAATACTTAGATTAATGTGATATCAGTTTTTTGTATTTTTACACACATACATTTTTTTTGCGGTAAGCCATCAGGACTGGGAACTTTGTGAGTCTTAATAACCTTCAGTTTATCATAAACCTCCCATACCTTTACTTCTGGGAGTGGCTTTGTGTCAGGCAAGTAGGTAGGGAGGGCATATATGTCCAGGGGGATGTTCTGTTGGCTGACCTGAGAGAACCTTTTATTTATTACTTATTTATTGTTCTGTTGTCATTGTGATTATCACCTGGAATGCTAATTTTGAGTGGTGCTTTCCTCATTCCGGCCATGGTTTGTAGCTCCCTGTGCCAGGACCTTGGGTCTTCCCTTTTCAAGTGAGAGATCTGTGTGGAGTAGACTGGGGGAAGGATTGTTGGTGTGTTATACATCTGCTTCATATCTGTGATGATTAAATCTAGTGTAGCATATTCTCTTGATCCTTCTCGTACAAGTTGCGTGAAGCCATTTCCCCAGCAGATTAGGTTTGTATCAAATCTGTTGAAGTCCCCTAGAAAAACAATTCCAACGTCAGAATGCTCTGATCATAGTTGATCAGATGCTGTTAGTAGATGATATCTGAGTGTGTATTGATTTGGTGATTGAGGAGGGAAGCAGACAACACATACTGCAATGGCAGAGAAGGGACATGGGAGGTGGTAGGGTCTCACCCAGACCCACAGGCACTCCAGCTCCTGGGGACAGGGACACTCATTAGCTGTCGGGGTGGGATACAACATCATTCGATGTATTGCGGTTGATAACTGGCTTACACAAGAGCAATTTGTTACATGTTATATTCATGCAACTGTATGCGCTGTTTACTGCACCCTTGAAGAGGGGCAAGGTGACTATTTAAGAAGGTGACTGAATGAAAAATGTTAATTAAAAATGATTCTATTGACTCATTACGTGAATAGAATCTAACATAAGGTGCTCAATAAAACAATTGTAACGACACCAGCAAATGCCATCAGAGAGTAAAATCTAACAACAGGCAAGATACACAACTTAAACAAAGAAAACCAAACAGAGAGAGACTTCTACTCAGTACATTAAGACAGATGATTGTCAGAACATCCTCTATTTGTGACGGAACATGTCGGGGGTTTTAGGCAAACCAAGCGAGGCGTCCCCATCTGAAATTGTAATGATAGAAAAGTCCCCGGGTCGTGCTAAAAATTGCACATCAATTACTTGAAGCAGCGAGGCCTTTCCTCTCCATCCACGTCCGAGACGCTATTCCACCAAACCAAAATGTCAATAAACCAGCCATTCAAAGGTAATACTTTAGAGTATTTTTAAGTGGAGTGAAAAAGCAGGGTGAGGAATCAAGTCAAGGATAACTGAAACAAGTATATCTGAGTATCTATTTTAAATGGCTGTATTCAAATCATGATGACTTGGCAGTAGTAGGTGATCTATTCTACAGTAAATGGCCTCTTGAAGCATACCTACAGTAGAAGCCTGTCTAAGGACTTAGCCATGTTTATGACAAACCACAACCTCATTGGTGCCTTGATACAACTGCAGATTAATAAATGCATGTAATTTAGTTAAGGGTTAGGAGGAGATAGAGTCTGCAATTGAAAAAAAAATGTTTTTAAAGCATCAGGTGAAATCTCACAACTGTGAGAGGGAGAAAGAGAAGAGAGAAAGAGAGAGAGAGGGACAAAACATTTCAACAAAAACCCCACATGCAGCCAGGCTGCCTTTTTCTTTTCACTCTGCACTGTTTTCCAAAAAGCCCACATAATGCTAACAGGAAAATGTTGTTTTTTTTTCAATACAAAGGCCTATGTTCTCATTTTGAGTGTGAAAGCCCCACCAGGGCCACTGGAACCTGCTTGATTTCCCCAGTCCAATTATATATCTATGTGCTCAATCCTTCCAGAATAGCAACAGCATGCCCAGGGACACCGCCTGCCTAAGCACAGCGTGCCTAATGGAGTCCCAGAAGTTGACTCCATTTCATTGCTCCTAACTAATGGGCTGTGATATTTCCCCAAACTGACTACTGCTCTGTCCCCTGGAAGCTAATCTAGTCAGTGCTGCGGGTGTGGAGCTGGGGTCCTGCCTAGTCTAGCCCAACAGACAGACAAAATCATGCCAGCCATCCTACTACACTACCTCATTTCCCATAACAAATCACCTATTCTACCTACTGCTGGTGGCTGCCACTGTTGCCACCAACGCCCCACGTCCCCACCCACGCTCCCCACACCCCTCCCCAAGCTCATTAGTTTCTGGCCGAGTGCTGATTGTCATACGGCCCTGTGATGCCAGCTTCTCTCTGTGAGCCCGGCACGCTGTGGTGAATTTAAGAGACCTTTTATCTAACTTGGCTGAGGAGACACAGGGGAGAGGCAGAAGAAGGGAAAGCGTGGGACTAGATAAGACTAGAGCCATAAGACTAGACTGGCTGGGCTTTTGAAGGAATTTAATTTTTTATTGTTATTAGGATCCCCATTAGCTGACACCATAACGCCAGCTTATCTTCCTGGGGTCTAACACAGAATTGAAAAGACATTACAAACAATTACATATACATTAAGACATTACCAACATTTGTGACTCGTTTCAGGAAACTAGGCGTATGTCGTGGGTCACTACTTCACAGGAGAGCCGTTTGAAAGTAAACTTTTTGTTGTTGTTGATCAAAATGCGTTTTTTGGCAGAAATGCCTTCTCGATCTTGTGAACTTTCATGTGCCTTAATAACTAATGTGTATGCCATCTGTAAACACAAATAGAATTGTTAAATTACGAGCCTAGTTGGTTTGGACACAGAAAAAGGCAGCAACCTTTCCGCTAGCCATGACTGGCTGAGATTATGCGTGGGCTGGACATGCCGAGAGATGAGTTTGAATTGGTCTGCCATATATTACCCTCTGTCTTCTTGATCTGGTCAGTATGTCTAAGTAATCCTTTCTAATGCGGCTATTTCTGAAATGTATCACGTCGTAACAATGCATAAGCCTAATGCCAAGTTAGAGTGTACTGTTAGCTAGCTATCGTTAGCTGGCTGGCTTGCTAGCTAATTAACGCTAGCTAATGCCACTTTCTGAAGGACCGAGTTTTGAGATCAGTGGAATTCGAGTATGATAGCTAAGGAGATGGAGAAAACACCTGTCTTTGGATTACATCTTCAAACTAAGGGCAACCATGACAGAAGACGCTACATTTTCAGATATTACACATTTCGAAGTATACTGTTAGCTACCTATCATTACCTGGCTGGCTCGCTAGCTAACGTTACGTGTATGATCTTATTATTTGTATCTCAGAGCCATTTGATTGACTAGTTATAGCCTAATGTTAGCTAGCTAACATTGAACCTGGTTGGTTAGCTACCTGCAGATTCATGCAGTGTAGTAACGTCTAGCTACGTCTTACAAAAGACTATTGTCTGAGTGTGCCAGAGCGCAGAATAACTGATGAATTTACGAATGCTCGACACCTGTTGAATATGGCCGGAGTCAGTAAACGTTGGCAAAAAAAAAATAATACAATTATTTCCAGCAGCACAGTTACAGTCACCAATGCTCTGGATAACATGAAACCAGCTCTTCTACAGCGAGTAAAAGTGAGTGGAGTCTCTCATTGTGTGTCTGGAAGTAGCTAGCAAGCTAGCCAATGTTAGTCAGTTAGCTTGGGTGCTTGACTGCCATTGTGAGGTCAGCATGTCAGAATCAACCCTACTCTTTGGCCAGAGCGTCCAGTGTGCGCTCTGAAACGCTTTGAATTTACGAACGGGCAATCTGACAGCACAGTTGCAGTCACCAACGCTCTGGATAACATTACAGCCTCACCAGCTCTGTTATTAATGTTCAGTGAGCTGTTCTCTCATTTGTGTGTGGAACAGCTAGCAAGTTAGCTTGGGTGCTTGACTCCTTTTTAAATTATGTTATTATTATTTATTATTATTATTATGAACAAAACAAATATACAAACATGAGTAAATAAACCTAACAGACAGGGGTATTACATTTTTTTATTTGTATTTTGTTTTTACACTTACTGATCATTTAAATTATATCTTAAACAGTGTGAAGAGGGGTTTGTTCTCCACCCACTTCATTTTATGGATGAAGAATGTGCCATGAAAAATAAACAATTTGACAATGATAGTTAAATCAGGGTCAATATAATTTGGATCAAAATAAAACACAATATCAGTCTTTCAAATTAACATTAACAGTAGTTTATTTTAAAATAAAATATTCTAACTCACTCCAAAATCTTCTGACATAAGAACAGTCCCAAAATAAATGGTCAGTGTTTAATTGCTATATTGTAATAACTTCGCCACCATGGCCTATTTATTGCCTTTACCTCCCTTATCCTACCTCATTTGCACACACTGTATATATACTTTTCTACTGTATTACTGGCTGTATGTTTCTTTATTCCATGTATAACTCTGTGTTGTTGTATGTGTCGAACTGCTTTGCGTTTATCTTGGCCAGGTCGCAGTTGTAAATGAGAATTTGTTCTCAACTGGCCTACCTGGTTAAATAATGGTGAAATAAAACATTTAAAAAAGGTCACACCATATATTTTTTTGGCATTGGCCAGACAATGTGTTTATTATTTTTATTTTTCAATTTTTTCTCTCTCTTATTTGTGTATGCCTGTTAAAGGTGGGTTGAGGGGGAGCGTAAATGTTGGGGAAGTTGGGGGACACGGTAGAGAATAAAGGTGCTTTCCGGGGGGGAGGGTTCAGTTGGACACTTCTCGGGTGTAGGTGCTACATATGCTGATCGTGACTGTTTGGTGCGCTTTCTTACCTTTTTATTGAGTTACATGTTATGCAGGCCACCATCGGAACTACAAACGAGAGGAGGGCTTACATTTACTTCCTGGAATGTCTTGGGTTTAAACAAACCAATTAAAAGAGGCAAGGTCCTAGCCCACTTGAAAGCACTCTCGTCTGATATTATATCTTTGCAAGAAACCCATCTGAAAAACAATTCTCTATCACTCTAACTCTAACTTCTCCACCAAAACGAGAGGCACAGCGATTATGGAAAGGAATTCCCTTTCTACACAAAACCACTATTGCGGATAAAGAGGATCGTTATGTGATCGTAATAGGAGAGATCCACTCTACTTCTATAACTCTTCTAAATATCTATGGACCAAACACTGATAACCCCTCTTTTTTCAAAAGAGTCCTTGCCCCGATTCGAGATATCTCCCATACTAATTTGGTCATTGGAGAGGACCTTAACTGTGTGCTAGACCAATATTTGGATAGATCCTCTCCCCGGCGTTCCCCTACCTCCTATTCAATTCTTGAACACCTACATAAAACATTCTAACTTATTTGATATATGGAGGATCTCTAACCCTATGTTCACAATGTTTATACTCGAATTGACTACTTTTTGGTTGATGCAAAATTACTCCCCTATACCTGTAATGTGAGGTATCATGATATTATAATCTCTGACCACAGTACACTCACATTCTCCCTGAGATTGGGTGATATCGTACCAAACGAGAGGGTCTGGAGGTTGAATCCTCAGCTCCTCACAGAACCAACATTCTATGAACATCTTAAAGACCAAATTACATTTTTCTTTGATACCAACGACAACACAGAGAGTAAATCTTTTCTCTATGCCAAGCAAAAATATTTTGAGTTTGGTGACAAACCACACAAATTACTAGCGAGACAACTTCGAAAAAATGTGACTGACCAAATGATTCACAAAGTTAAATCTGCATCTGGGGAATTACTCTCTTCCTCCAAAGACATCAATGACAGATTCCGTCAGTTTTACGAGGCTCCATACACATCTAAAGCAGATCCTAATCCCTTAATTATGCAAAACATTTTGGAGGACTGTAATCTCCCTGCCCTGAACCAGGAAGATTCCAATTTCCTGAATAAGGAAATATCTCTTGGAGAAATTTGAGAAACAATTAAATATCTAAACATTGGCAAGACCCCGGGCCCAGATGGATACCCTAGTGAATTCCATAAAACATTCAGCAACATACTCTCTCCATACCTGCACAAAATGTTAGTTCAGGCCAATGAGGATGGAGCTCTCCCACCTACTTTGGATGAGGCCTTCATTACAGTTATTCATAAGAAGGGTAAAGATCCGGAAGAGGTAGGGTCATATAGACCAATACCGCTCCTTAATACAGACCAAAAGATTTTAGCAAAATCTCTGGCTAACAGGCTTAGCACTTTAATGGGCAAATTGGCCCATTCGGACCAGACCGGATTTATCCCTAACATAAACTCATTCTTCAATCTCAGGTGCCTCTTCAACATTATGCATGCTCAGAGGTTACCTAACGTGGACATTGCAGTTATATCTCTTGATGCCGAAAAGGCCTTTATCTATTCAAGGTCCTACAGAAATGTAATATTGGAGATGGGTTCATAAATTGGATCCAGCTTTTACATAGGAACCCTTGTGCAAGAATACTCACTAATCAATCATTGTCGCCCCGATTTAACCTTTATAGAGTGATAAGGCAGGGTTGTGTGCTGTCGCCTATGCTCTTTGTTCTAATTATTGAACCTCTCACTCAGGCGATCAGATCTCATGCAGCGTCTATTTGTACACGTCTATTATACTAAATACACTCTAAATAAGATTTCCCTATACGCAGATGACATTCTCCTCTATGTAACAGAAACCCAAGCTAGTATTCCAGCTATTCTTAGTGTGATTATTTTGTTTGGTACCTTCTCAGGATACAGAATAAATTGGACAAGAGCAAATTAATGCCCATACAGTTGCAAAACACCTCTTGGTTAGAACATCTTCTAGTTAAGTTATCTTCAGAAAGATGTACCTACCTAGGAATTGTAGTTACCAAATAATACTTTTCACTATTTAAATAGAATTACCCTGTCAATCTGGAGATGTCAATTTATGGCAACAATCCTATTATACATAGCACATTCCGAATCTGGAAGCAAATTAAAGTCCACTTTGATCTTAGACCATTATCATTCATGCTCCCTGTTGCGAGGAATCCCTCCTTTGCCCCCTCTAACCTTGATAACACCTTTGAGCAATGGGGAGAGTTAGGGATAAATACCATAGGGGATCTATATATAGAAGGGACCTTTGCCTCCTTTGAGTTGCTGAGGGACACGTATAATCTTCCCAGAAGTAACTTTTTCAGATACCTACAGATTAGAGACGGTTAGAAAACACCTTCCGACATTTGGAAATGCTAAACCTTCCATGTTTGATAGATGCATAAAAATATGCCCCACTTCAACTAAACTGATATCTCATCTATATGATGCTTTTCAATCTGTTAGCATAATTTTTACAGATGCCAGTGAGGCAAAATGGGAGGAACAACTAGGGACTGACATTTCTGTGGCAGACTGGGAAGATAGCTTGGAGTATATCCACACCTGCTCTGGGTCTTGTTTCTATCTGCTCTTTTATGTTTAGATAAGAATTGCATACGTGTCTTTCATACCTATAGACCATTCTTGTGTGTTCAATAAAAATATTTGAACAAAAATATAATAAGCAATCTCTTCAAAAAATAAAATATATATATAAAACATCATCGATGGCTCTGTATATTACTGGAGATTTGCCTTTGGTCTGGAGGGTATCGGATGTCCTGAACTAGCCTGTCTGGTTTGGTGGTTATGTCGAAGTGATAGTATACACTAATTGTTTATCTTCCTGCGGATCAGTGGGACGCTAGCATCCTATTTCGACGACATCCGGTGAAATTGCAGAGCGCCAAATTCAAATTAAATTTCTATAAATATTAAACTTTCATGAAATCACAAGTGCAATATAAAGCGTAACTTGTAACTTGTTCGAAAGCAAACCATGCAATTATCTGAGGACAGCGCCCAGCACACAAATGCATATCCTAGCTTCTGGGCCTGAGTAGCAGGCAGTTTACTTTGGACACACTTTTCATCCTGACGTCAAAATACTGCCCCCTATCCCAAAGAAGTTAAAAGAATACTGTGGTTTCTTGAAAAAAAGTTTATTAAAATGAAGTTCCAAATGTTAATTTGTTCAACAAGAAGCCATGAGAGATTATGGTGCATTCGGTTTAAATTCATAAGGATAGAGCAATGAAGTGCTAATCTAGCGGCCCTGTATTGAGCGAGTTAGAGATTTTTGGGGGTATTTCTTATTGCTGCAGATGACCATATGTATGGACAGTACTCTGGGTGACAGAACCAAAGCTTGAATCACCTAATTCAGAATGCTGGATGTTAGAAACTGAGAACCTGTTCTTGTTATAGAAATGCCCTTACCCATTTTAATTACAATGTTATATATGTTCAGAAAAAGATAGAGCTGCGTCCAACATGGCGCCAAGTAGTTTGGTCCATTTAACTTGTTCCACCGGCAACCCATCCATCGCCAAGTTTAATTGAGGGTCACCAGCAAACATATATCTTGGACCAAATACAATACATTTTGTTTTAGAAATATTCAACACCAATTTATTCATGTTAACCCACTCAAACACCAGTCTTAGTTCTTTGCTCAATAATGTGTCATCTCATTATGTGCTTATGTAGTGCTATACATCGTAGTCATCCGAATACATAACCACTCTTGCTTTATTAATTACTGAGGGTAAATCATCAGTAAAGATAGAGTAGAGGGGTGGGCCTAGGCAGCTACCTTGAGGAACACCACAGTGTTCTCTGTAAGAATTCTAGAAACCCATTATCACACCATTACATGATAAATAATCCTGCATTTGCACTGATTTTATCTCTCAATAATTTAATTAACACAGCCAGCAAGCTTATAGGATGACTATTAGGACCAGTGAAGTCAGATTTTGTATCCTTATGTAGTGGAATGACCTAGGACACTTTCCAGATTTCAGGGCACACCCCACAAACACCAAGCACCTTAAAAAATGCCATATTGGAGTGGATATGTAGTTTCCTGTAACTCTAGGCAATTTGCTGTCAAGATTATCTGTACCTGGTGACTTATCGTCAGTAAAAGACAGCTGTATCCATTCAACCTGAAATTCAAACTTGCAATGATTATCATTCATAATACAATCTATTATAAGTGTATACAGTGGTTGCTCAACTAAAAGTTTTGAGATTATGCTGCGGGATTTAGAGGTCATTTGTGGTTTAGTACGTTACCCCGCGTCACTGCATCACTGCTCCAAACCAGCGCAAAGGTGAGTCAGAGCACTTATTATGCTAAATGGAAAATACTCATTCAAAATTAATGAAAAAGCAAGTGGAAGGGGGAAAAGACAGCATTCAGAGGTTTTGCGCTGCTCTGAGACAAGCATGGGGACTGGTCTTGATAAATCAATGAGATTTTTATTTTCACTGAATCTCCATTTGGGTATTGGTTGGACTACAATTAGGGTGTGGAAATTATTACGATTATTTTGCTCTTACTGTAGTACTGTAGCCTACTCCAGACCATTCACGTTGTACAGCGCCATTATTGGCTATTAGCAGGACAATAGATATTTTTTGCAAGGCATTTAATCAGCATTAAAAACTTTGTGGCGCAGAGGTCTAAGACACTCCATCGCAGTGAAAACAGCATTGCTACAGATACTGTGTCGATACCGTGCCAGCCGCGACCGGGAGACACATGAGGTGACGGTGGGATTTTGGTTTCTCTCCCTCTAAAAACCGAAATGAATAATTATAAATAATCTTTTCCCCGCTCACTTTCAGTCATTTGAAAACGCAATAATCTCCAAAATATCGTTATTTTTTAAACAAGCCATAGAAAGCTGGTTGTAATGTCATTTTAATCCAACAGAAAAGACAGAACAAGTAATACAACAAATACTGTGGCTAAACTCAAATATACTAATTGATTAAAAAAACATTATCAATTGGAACCTTTAATAACAAGTGGAAGGGGGGAAAAGTATTTTTAATAACCCTGTTTTTCACATACGTAGCAGGCTGTGAATTCTGCAAACAACATTTCTAGGATGGGCTATTAGCAGGACAATATATATTGGTCATAATGGTCATGGCTCCCAAGTAGTGCAGTGGTCTAAGGTGCTGCATCTCAGTGCGAAGAGGCATCACCTCAGTTCCCTGGTTCGAATCCAGGCTGGGAATCCCATAGGGCGACACACAATTGGCCCAGCGTCATCTGTGTTTGGCCGGCCGGGATGTCCTTGTCAAAATATAGTGGGCATTTGATCAGATTTGCCCAAACAAAAAATGCCCATTAAATGTTAATTTAGAATCCTCCAATCCTCTAAATGTAATTATTGGCAGAGAGTCACATCATTGAAAAAAATATTTTTAGATACAGTTGAAGTTGGAAGTTTACATTAGGTTGGAGTCATTAAAACTCGTTTTTCAACCACTCCATAAATTTCTTGTTAACAAACTATGGTTTTGGCAAGTCGGTTGGGACATCATTTTTCCAACAATTGTTAACAGACAGATTATTTCATTTATAATTCACTGTATCACAATTCCAGTGGGTCAGAGGTTTACATACACTAACTTGACTGTGCCTTTAAATAGCTTGGAAAATTGCAGGAAATTATGTAATGGCTTCAGAAGCTTCTGATAGACTAATAGACATCATTTGAGTCAATTGGAGGTGTACCTGTGGATGTATTTCAAGGCCTACCTTTAAACTCAGTGCCTCTTTGCTTGACATCATGGGAAAATCAAAAGAAATCAGACAAGACCTCAGAAAACAAATTGTAGACAAGTCTGGTTCATCCTTGGGAGCATTTTCCAAATGCCTGAAGGTACCACGTTCATCTGTACAAACAATAGTATGCAAGTATAAACACCATGGGACCACGCAGCCGTCATACCGCTCAGGAAGGAGACGCGTTCTGTCTCCTAGAAATGAACGTACTTTGGTGCCAAAAGTGCAAATCAATCTCAGAACAACAACAAAGGACCTTGTGAAAATGCTGAAGGAAACAGGTACAAAGGTATCTATATCCACAGTAAAACGAGTCCTATATCGACATAACCTGAAAGGGAGAAGCCACTGCTCCAAACCCGCCATAAAAAAGCCAGGCTACGGTTTGCTACTGGGAACAAAGATCATACTTTTTGGAGAAATGTCCTCTGGTCTGATGAAAAAAAGCAGAACTGTTTGGCCATAATGACCATCTTTATGTTTGGAGGAAAAAGGGGGAGGCTTGCAAGCCCAAGAACAGCATCCCAACCGTGAAGCATGGGGGTGGCAGCATCATGTTGTGGGGATGCTTTGCTGCAGGAGGGACTGGTGCAATTCACAAAATAGATTGCATCATGAGGCAGAAAAATTATGTGGATATATTGAAGCAACATCTCAAGACATCAGTCAGAAAGTTAAAGCTTGGTCGCAAAGGGGTCTTCCAAATGGACAATGACCCCAAGCACACTTCCAATGTTGTGGCAAAATGGCTTAAGGACAACAAAGTCAAGGTGTTGGAGTGGCCATCACAAAGCCCTGACCTTTATTCTATAGAACATTTATGGCCAGAACTGAAAAAGCGTGTGAGAGCAAGGAGGCCTACAAACCTGACTCAGTTACATCAGCTCTGTCAGAAGGAATTGGCCAAAATTCAACTTATTGTGGGAAGCTTGTGGAAGGCTATCTGAAACATTTCACCCAAATTAAACAATTTAAAGGCAATGCTACCAAATACTAATTGAGTGTATGTAAACTTCTGATTCACTGGGAATGTGATGAAAGAAATAAAAGCTGAAATAAATAATTATCTCTACTATTATTCTGACATTTCACATTCTTAAAATAAAATGGTGATCCTAACTGACCTAAGACAGGGCATTTTTACTAGGATTAAATGTCAGGAATTGTGAAAAGCTGAGTTTAAATATATTTAGCTAAGGTGTATGTAAACTTCTGACTTCAACTGTACCTATTGTTCTCCAATGGAAGCTCATGTTCAGAATGCTATGAGGACAATGTCCAGCCATGAATTCAATGGAATGGGTCCCTGTTCAACCCTATCGCAGGCACTGAGCCTTCAGCCAGATGGCTGTGGGACACACCAGTGGTGCCATACAATCACTGGAAGAGTGTCAGCATTGTAGAAGTAAATATGAAGGCCTGCTTACAATATATTTTTTTTCTCTATGCTTCCTCCATTTTGAGGACACATGTTTAAATGAATCCCGCCCCCTTAGAACATGTATAATTGTTAGTCATTGTATCATAGAAATTGATTTGGGGATGATTTCCCAACATTAAAATTGCTACTTATTACCGCGAGGGGAAAGAATGAAAAAAGAGTTGAACATTTGCAATTATTATTTCTGTGAGGTTCAAAGTCTGGAGACATTCAAAGCAGGTTTAGATATTGTAACACTATGCTAAGTGCACAGAAATGTAATTAAATGATGGGGAACTGCACTAAAACAGAATAATGCCCCCAAAATGTAATTTCCCATTAAGAAAAATTGTAAATTTAATCAGGACCCTCTTTCACGCTAAAACTCATCCGGAGTCACAATGAGTCCATTTCAAGAACAGAGGACAAGGAAGGGGAAGAACTAAATGGACTGCTTTCATGGGGCGTGTGTAGAGGTTCATTATTTTCCTAATTACATCTAGAAACGTCAAACATTCGTTTTTACCCTAATTGACAAGGAAATGAACAGTGGCCTACATTAGCCGCAAAGGGTTGCTCTCCAACCCATTGTATAACGCTTAAAAGTGGCTTTTACATGCATTATGTATAAAAAGCAATTACTGCGACGTTGTTACTCTGCAGTACCTTTTAGTCATCAGAAATCAGCAGTGTAAATTCATCCACGATAAGAGGCAAAACTCTAATTATTCACAATACCCAACCACCTAAAGTGGCTGCACTTGAGAATGAAAAGCACAAAGAAAACTCTAAATGCATTACACCACCAGGATGTCCACAAACACAAAGGAGAGGTCAGAAACAGTACTACTAGGCAGCATAAGCTCATCATCACAGCATACTGAAGTTTACAGTATACTCTCTCTCTCTCTTCCAAGACAACCAGCAGTGTTCTACCCCCATGTGCTCTCCCTGCTGTTGATTGTCACACCTTCTCTGGGCAAGCTTTCACTTTATTGATCTCATTTGGCCTGGGAGATAAGGTCCTAATTGGATAGAGGGGGAGGCTTGGAATCAGATGATCCTGGCAGAGGCTAGCTAATGCCTGGCTAATTCTGGGAAGGGCTGGTGGGAGCCAGGGTCTGAGTGCCAAACCTGGGTTAATCCTGTCCAATCCCCTGGTTTGTGTGGCCCTGAGCTGCCCTTTGACCTCTCTCTGTGGCCCCAACACGGCCAGGGTGACACTTCAAATAAGTCAGAGCCAATAGTGTAATTGGATTGAATGCACATGCACCACAACACTATAATGCATTACAAACTGTCTGTTAGGCTATAGATCTATTAATGCTCTCTAGACAAACTGCTTAATTATAGTTATTAGCTCACTTAAAGTAATTTCAACTCAGAAAAAAAGAAACGGCCCTTGTTCAGGACCCTGTCTTTCAAAGATAATTCGTAAAAATCCAAATAACTTCAGAGTTTCATTGTAAAGGATTTAAACGCTGTTTCCCATGCTTGTTCAATTAACCATAAACAATTAATGAACATGCACCTGTGGAACGGTCATTAAGACACTAACAGCTTACAGACGATAGGCAATTAAGGTCACAGTTATGAAAACGTAGGACACTAAAGAGGCCTTTCTACTGACTCTGAAAAACACCAAACGAAAGATGCCCGGGGTCCCTGCTCATCTGTGTGAATGTTCCTTAGGCATGCTGCTAGGAGGCATGAGGACGGCAGATGTGGCCAAAGCAATAAATTGCAGGGAGACAGGACAGACAGCTGATCATCCTCGCAGTGGCAGACCATGTGTAACAACACCTGTACTGGATAGGTACATCCGAAAATCACACTTGCGGGACAGGTACAGGATTGCAACAACAACTGCCCAAGTTACTCCAGGAACGCACAATCCCTCCATCAGTGCTCAGACTGTCTGCAATAGGCTGAGAGAGGCTGGACTGAGGGCTTGTAGGCCTGTTGTAAGGCAGGTCCTCACCAGACATCACCGGCAACAACGTCGCCTATGGGCACAAACCTACCATTGCTGGACCAGATAGGACTGGCAAAAAGTGCTCTTCACTGACGAGTCGCGGTTTTGTCTCACCAGGGGTGATGGTCGGATTCGCGTTTATCGTCGAAGGAATGAGCGTTACACCGAGGCCTGTACTGTGGAGCGGAATCGATTTGGAGGTGGAGGGTCCGTCGTGGTCTGGGGCGGTGGGTCACAGCATCATCGGACTGAGCTTGTTGTCATTGCAGGCAACCTCAACGCTGTGCGTTACAGGGAAGACATCCTCCTCCTTCATGTGGTACGCTTCCTGCAGGCTCATCCTGACCTGACCCTACAGCATGACAATGCCACCAGCCATACTGCTCGTTCTGTGCGTGATTTCCTGCAAGACAGGAATGTCAGTGTTCTGCCATGGCCAGAGAAGAGCCCGGATCTCAATCCCATTGAACATGTCTGGGACCTGATGGATTGGAGGGTGAAGGCTAGGGCCATTCCCCCCAGAAATGTCTGGGAACTTGCAGGTGCCTTGGTGGAAGATTGGGGTAACATCCCACCCTCTCTCCTTTCCTCCTTTCTGGCATATCTGGTGCAGGAACTGGCATATCTGGTGCAGTCCATGAGGAGGAGATGCACTGCAGTACTTAATGCAGCTGGTGGCCACACCAGATACTGACTGTTACTTTTGATTTTGACCCCCCCTTTGTTCAGGGACACATTATTCCATTTCTGTTAGTCACATGTTTGTGGAACTTGTTCAGTTTATGTCTGAGTTGTTGAATCTTGTTATGTTCATACAAATATTTACGCATGTTAAGTTTGCTGAAAATAAATGCAGTTGACAGTGAGAGGACATTTCTTTTTTTCCCTGAGTTTAGGTTATCTATTGGTATCTAATTTGGTTTCTTTAATGTTCTACTAGTTCACAGTTGTCACGCCTTGGTCTTAGTATTTTGTGTTTTAGTTAATTAGTTGGTCAGGCCAGGGTGTGACATGGGTTTATTGTTTGTTGTATTTCTTAGTGGGGTTTTTTAGTTATTGGGATTGTGGCTGATTAGGGGTGTGTGTTGCATAGGTTTGGCTGCCTGAGGCGGTTCTCAATCAGAGTCAGGTGATTCTCGTTGTCTCTGATTGGGAACCGTATTTAGGTAGCCTGGGTTTCACTTTGTATTTCGTGGGTGATTGTTCCTGTCTCTGTGTAGTGTTCACCAGATAGGCTGTAATAGGTTTCACATTCCGTTTTGTTGTTTTTTGTATTTATAAGTTATTTCGTGTACCGTCATTTGTTCCATTAAAGAACATTTACATTTACACTTAAGTCATTTAGCAGACGCTCTTATCCAGAGCGACTTACAAATTGGTGAATTCACCTTCTGACATCCAGTGGAACAGCCACTTTACAATAGTGCATCTAAATCATTAAGGGGGGGGGGGGGGTGAGAAGGATTACTTATCCTATCCTAGGTATTCCAACATGAGTAACCAACACGCTGCATTTCGGTCCGACTTTCTTTCGACAAACGAAGAACGGCGTTACAGAATCACCCACCACACACGGACCGAGCAGCGTGTTAACAGGCAGCTGGAGCAGCGAAGGGAGGACGTTATGGACAGCAGAGGATTGGAGTATACGACGTGGGAAGAAATAGACAGGTGGGCGGCCGACCCAGAGAGAGTGCCGGAGCCCGCCTGGGATTCGCTGGAGCAGTGCGAAGAGGGCTATAGGATAATGGAGTCGAAAAGAGTGACACGGCGGCGCAGAGCGAAACCAGAAAATCAGCCCCAAAAATTTCTTGGGGGGGGGGCTCAGAGGGAGAGTGGCTGAGTCAGGAGACAGACCTGAGCCAACTCTCCCTGTTTATCCAGAGGAGCCAAGGAGGAGACCAGAACCGGTGTTGGAGGTGAGCGAAGCAGAGACTGTGAAGGAGTTAATGGGGAAATTGGAGGAGAGAGTAATGAGGGAGTTGCTAGTTTGGTGCTTTAGGTATAAGATTCGTCTGACGGAGCGTGTCGGGGATTTAATGGCACCTGGGTCAGCGCTCCATTCTAGTCCTGAGGTGCGTGTTAGTCGGCTGTTGAAAAATGTGCCAGCCTCACGCACTAGGCCTCCTGTGTACCTACCTAGCCTTGCACGTCCTGTGCCAGTCCTGCTCTCAGGCTCTCCAGTACACCTTCACGGTCCAGTCCATCCTGTGCCACCTTCACACACCAGTCCTCCGATGGTAGCTCCCCGCACCAGGCTTCCTGTGCGTGCCCTCGATCCAGTACCACCAGTTCCAGTACCACGCACCAGGCCTTCAGTGCGCCTTGCCTGTTCAGCGCAGCCAGCGCTTTCTCCCTCTCCTGCGCTGTTGGAGTCTCCCGCCTGTTCGGAGCAGCCTGAGCTGCCAGTCTGCATGGAGCAGCTAGAGCTGCCAGTCTGCATGGAGCAGCTAGAGCTGCCAGTCTGCATGGAGCAGCTAGAGCTGCCAGTCTGCATGGAGCAGCTAGAGCTGCCAGTCTGCATGGAGCAGCCAGAGCTGCCAGTCTGCATGGAGCAGCTAGAGCTGCCAGTCTGCATGGAGCAGCCAGAGTTGCCAGTCTGCATGGAGCAGCTAGAGCTGCCAGTCTGCATGGGGCAGACAGAGCTGTCAGTCTGCTTGGAGCAGCCAGAGTTGCCAGTCTGCATGGAACAGTCTGCATGGAGTTGCCAGTCTGCATGGAGTTGCCAGTCTGCATGGAGTTGCCAGTCTGCAAGGAGCTGCCAGTCTGCAAGGAGCTGCCAGTCCAGGAGCTGCCAAAGCTGTTAGTCTGCATGGAGCAGCCAGAGCTGTCAGTCTGCAAGAAGCCGCCAGAGCTGTCAATCTGCATGGAGCAGCCAGAGCCGCCAGTCAGCATGGAACAGCCAGAGCCGCCAGTCAGCATGGAGCAGCCAGAGCCGCCAGTCAGCATGAAGCAGCCAGAGCCGTCAGCCAGACTCTTCCAGATCTGCCAGACTCTTCCAGATCTGCCAGACAGCCAGACTCTTCCAGATCTGCCAGACAGCCAGACTCTTCCAGATCTGCCAGACAGCCAGACTCTTCCAGATCTGCCAGACAGCCAGACTCTTCCAGATCTGCCAGTCAGCCAGACTCTTCCAGATCTGCCAGTCAGCCAGACTCTTCCAGATCTGCCAGTCAGCCAGACTCTTCCAGATCTGCCAGTCAGCCAGACTCTTCCAGATCTGCCAGTCAGCCAGACTCTTCCAGATCTGCCAGTCAGCCAGACTCTTCCAGATCTGCCAGTCAGCCAGACTCTTCCAGATCTGCCAGTCACCAGACTCTTCCAGATCTGCCAGTCAGCCAGACTCTTCCAGATCTGCCAGTCAGCCAGACTCTTCCAGATCTGCCAGTCAGCCAGACTCTTCCAGATCTGCCAGTCAGCCAGACTCTTCCAGATCTGCCAGTCAGCCAGACTCTTCCAGATCTGCTATTCAGCCAGACTCTTCCAGATCTGCCAGTCAACCAGACTCTTCCAGATCTGCTAGTCAACCAGACTCTTCCAGATCCACCAGTCAGCCAGGATCTTCCGGATTCAACTGCCTGGCTGGGCTTCTTCTCAGTACTGGGCTTCCTCTCAGTACTGGGCTTCCTCTCAGTACTGGGCTGCCCCTCAGTCCCGAGCTGCCCCTCAGTCCCGAGCTGCCCCTCAGTCCCGAGCTGCCTCAGTCCTGAGCTGCCCCTCAGCCACGAGCTGCTCCTCAGTTCAGTGGGGTTCTGGGTGAGGACTATTCCGGCCATGGTCGGCGGCGAGGATGGATCATCCCAGGACACGAAGGGGAGGAACTATGACATTTATGGAGTGGGGTCCACGTCCCGAGCCGGAACCGCCACCATGGACAGACGCCCACCCGGACCCTCCCTATGGCTTTGAGGTGCGTTCGGGAGTCCGCACCTTAGGGGGGGGTTCTGTCACGCCTTGGTCTTAGTATTTTGTGTTTTAGTTAATTAGTTGGTCAGGCCAGTGTGTGACATGGGTTTATTGTTTGTTGTATTTCTTAGTGTGGTTTTTTAGTTATTGGGATTGTGGCTGATTAGGGGTGTGTGTTGCATAGGTTTGGCTGACTGAGGCGGTTCTCAATCAGAGTCAGGTGATTCTCGTTGTCTCTGATTGGGAACCGTATTTAGGTAGCCTGGGTTTCACTTTGTATTTCGTGGGTGATTGTTCCTGTCTCTGTGTAGTGTTCACCAGATAGGCTGTAATAGGTTTCACGTTCCGTTTTGTTTTGTTGTTTTTTTGTATTTATAAGTTATTTCGTGTATCGTCATTTGTTCCATTAAAGAACATGAGTAACCGACACGCTGCATTTCGGTCCGACTTTCTTTCGACAAACGAAGAACTCCGTTACAACAGTATATGGCAACATTCACTAGATTCTCTCTGTGGACCCACCAAAACAATCCTATACCAGATTTTCTTCCATTTTGAACATCATTAAATAAAGATAACTAGCTAAATATGGCAAATTGCTAATAGGATAGCGGGACAACGTTTGTGCCAGAGGTGTTAATACAATCGTCTTTTCATCCATGGCCATGAATTATCCTGATAATCCTCATTCATCTCCTGTACTAAAGGCAATCATCAATGAAGGAGGTGGGGAACACCAACTCAGGTCTAATGCTTTGGAATTCCCCCTCTTAACCATGTTACATAAGGTCAGTGAGAAGAAAGAGGAGTTAATGAATGGTAACTAGCCGTGTGTAGTGGTGGGAGTGATAAACAAGATGAATATGTTTATCGGTTTATTGGAGCTGAAATCATGATCTGGAAAGCATGACCTGTAATATATTAAGATAGGGAGGGAAGGAGGGAAGAAAGGAGGAAAGGAGAGAGGGTGGAAGAAGGGTTGAGGGACGTTTGTACATGATGAATAGAGAGGGGGAAGCGAATTTCTGATTAATGTGGAACGATTTTCCAACAAAGGACTGGGTGCAATTTCACCCCTGCTTGATGCCAGACTGCTGTCATTCCATTAAAGACGGCTGGCAGATTAATCTCTGTCCTTCTTTTCTATTTACACGTTGTCGTCGCGCTGCAGCCAGAGATGGGATTACCTATGTGTATGAAATCCAGTCACGTCTCTAAATGGGCTCAATGCTCCTCACCAGGAGTGAATGGGACACACACATCACACGCCTCTTCGGAAGCCTTAATCTTCTTATTGCATACACTTATTCAATTTCTGTGTCAATATCGACCGTAATCAAATGGGGTTGTGTGACAAGTAGGATGAAGGCTTGTGTAGGATGATAAGGAGAGGACAGGAAGCCGCTTAAACACCTGCCTGAGCTGTGTGTGTGTGTGTGTGTGTGTGTGTGTGTGTGTGTGTGTGTGTGTGTGTGTGCGTGTGTGTGTGTGTGTGTGTGTGTGTGTGTGTGTGTGTGTGTGTGTGTGTGTGTGTGTGTGTGTGTGTGCGTGTGTGTTTGTGTGTAAATCTTCCTGCCGGCCTGACAGGACAGCACTGGAGGAAAGACTATTGTTTTTGGAAATTAATCATGTATAAATAACTTACAGTAGTATAAAATGTACAGTACAGTTGAATGAGATTAAGCAAATGCTCGTTCAGCAGAGAAGGATGCTAATTATAGTTCAAAGGAGATTTGTTTAGTATCATAACTGTCACTACTATCGACTTTAGGATATTCTACATAATGTACCTTGGTTCTGTAAAGATTTTTTTGAAGTGTGATCAAATGTTGAGTTGTTAGGAGTTGCATCTCGGTTTGTGTAGTTTCAAGAGTAGCTAAAATACTAATATACTTCCAACACGATTATGACAGAACATTTACACACTGTGATACATCTAATGTGTATAATTTACTCAACAATGTTCTTTGGAGTCTGGAAAACACCAACTCAGGGGTTTAAGAAAGTGCCTTTCCAAGCACATTTGACACAACCTATGATGATGACACTTTCAAAGATGACTTGTTCAAAAGAGCTTGACACCACAGACAGAGGAGGTGTTTGACGTATCCTTTCTTGAAGCGAGCCAACTCCCAAATACAGAACATAGGCCAGAAGAATGACAACAGAAACCCAGCAGAATAAATAAATTAAGTCTTCTCAGTTCTCCACTGATCTGTAATCCAGGAAAACACATTTCAAAAATGTCCACCAAAGTACTTAAAATGACAGTATGGTGATTTGTAATGGATTCGTGAATTTGTCTTTATACTAGATTTTCTGCCACCAACAAATATAAGAACTCTAAGAAGGAAGCATAAGTGGCATCACTGAGAATCTTTCCATCCTAACACAGAGCTCCCAACCTCACAAATAATATCCAAAATGGCAGAAAACAAATCTCACCTACCTAAAACCACACACTGTTACACACATGCTCCAGTTAATGGTGAGGCTTCAGCTAGCTGCTCCGAACAAAGCATGATAATTAGACTTAAGGAAACATACTGTTTAAACAGGAGCACATATTCAACTGAATCTCAGAGACATTTAACATTTACATTTAAGTCATTTAGCAGACGCTCTTATCCAGAGCGACTTACAGAGAGATGGGAAATAAACAAAGGCGGTGGGAGGGCCAGGGATATGGAGGCCTCAGCTAGCCCTCGTGTATCAGAAAGTATGACATCACAGCAGCCATCCTTCGGATTCCTGGGGTCTGACATCTAGATTGCAGATGGATAAGTGAGCCTTAAAAGCAATCCTTAACAATGGGAGAGAAAAAATTGATTCCACATAACTGTTTCTAATTGCTGGAAGCCTCTATTTACTGGATGCCCACGGGAGCAGAAACCAATGAAAATGTTATTTCTCTTCTCATGAACCTTTTGTCTTGCTTTTTCACTGCTGGCAATTCCATTCCGACTCCAAATATGCCAGTGACATGAGGGAAATAATGTCTCTGGAAAAATCTTCTGAAAACTATAATTCCGGGGGCTTTTTTTCTTATCGATATATTTCTTTATTTTATTGATTTGCCTTATGGTTTAAGGGAAATTATGCTGGCTTCTAAAATAGAAGTGATGTGACATCCAAAGCCTCATAGTAATCCAGTCAGCCTCGCAGGCCCTGAATAAGACAGAACATGCCCTTCTCCCAAGCAGAGAAAAAACACTGGCCTAATACACATGGACGGCCTTGTAAAGTGGAGCCTGTCAAAACTGAAAAACACTGGGCTCAACTCAAAACCCATTTAAAACATAATATCAGATCGTTCTCAGAACGTTCCCAGGTCGTAAGACCGAAAATCTCTCCCCGACATTCCTAGCATAATACTAAGGACAACAAATGAGTTTTCCATGCCTAGCCCACTACCTCTTTCTTCCTCTCTCCTACACATTATTTCACTTCATGCACTGCATGCACAGAGCTACAGTAGTAGGCAACAACAGTATAAAGCCAGATGAATTAACTGAGTGCTGAAAGCTAAACAACCTGGAGAGCATGTCATTTCCTTGGGGGTCTAGTAAGGATAAAGTCAGCCCCACCTGCCCTGCTCCAGCCAGTGTACAGTAATCCACTGAGTCTAAGCGCTGCTAGCTGGGGGAGCCAGGCAGGGCTACTCCCAGATCACTAAAAAGAGGCAGGCATTGGTTATACAACAGATTCGGCACGTCCAGCCCCCAGCTTTCATTCATACGTTTCAACAACAGTGGGCTGAAATATACTTCTGGAGTCCCAACAAACTCTTTGAGGATTTCTGTCAGCTAACTGCTTGTTCACTGAAACAGAACCTGTAAATCATTAACCCTGTCATGTATTAAAATACTAAGATGTTGTCCGAGACATCAACTTGACATGGTAAACAGATGAAAGGTTCAGCTCCAGTCTGAAGAGGAGCGTAGATTACACAGTAGACCTATGATAGACTGTTATAGAGGAAACCCAGCAGGATCACATGCATGAGAGGAGACGTATATGAAAGTGTTGTGTTTGGCCCAGAGATACAGGAGAGAAAGAGAGGAGACAGAGGGGCCATGAACTGTGTTGTGGACTCCCCAGACAATAAACATTCATACTGTAACACCCCCCATGCCCAAAAGCCAAACTTTCACCCCCCTTTACCTAGGACGCCCACCCACACTCTAGCACACATACATGAATATATACACTGAGTGCACAAAACATTAGGAACACCTTACTAATATTGAGCCACAACCCTTTTTGCCCTCAGAACAGCCTCAATTTGTTGAGGCATGGACTCTACAAGGTGTCGAAAGTGTTCCACAGGGTTGCTCGCCCATGTTGACTCCAACGCTTCCTACAGTTGTGTCAAGTTTTGGGTAGTGGACCATTCTTGATAGACACGGGATACTGTTGAGCATGAAAAACACAGCAGCGTTGCAGTTCTTGTCACAAACCGGCGGGCCTGGTACCTACTACCATTCCCCGTTCAAAGGAACTTAAATCTCTTGTCTTGTCCATTCAACCTCTGAATGGCGCACATACACAAACCATCCATGTCTCAATTCTCTAAAGGCTTAAAAATATGTCTTTAACCCATCTCCTCCCCTTCATCTAGACTGATTTGATTGGATTTAGCAAGTGACATCAATAAGGGATCATAGCTTTCACCTGGGTTCACCTGATCAGTCTATGTCATGTTCCTAATGTTTTGTACACTCAGTGTATACATCAACACACATGAACACACACACACTCTCTCTATTCAGGTAGGTTTTTCTTAATTCCTTGTAGACTCTACGTAGTCATATGGCGACAGCATTAGAGAAGTCAGGGAGTGGGAGAATGTTAGATTTGTCCTAAAGACAGACACCGTCAAATAAAAAGTCAAGGGAAAGATGTCTGTGATATTTACAGTGCTCTGACGAGCAGAAGAGGGGAGAACAATGGAAAGGAAGGGAAGAGGGGTCATGATGATTTGTTGGCCCAGGAGAGGTAAGCGATACCCAGTCGTGAACGACCGGTAATCATGTTTATGAGGGGGAGCCGGGAATGTGCTGTGCTCCTGGTGAGCTGAATTGTGTTTTCTCTGGCTTCCAGCCTGGGCCTACAGTAGGTGCACCCCCACCAAGACATTGTGATTGAAGGATGCGGCTCGAGCCAGGCTTCTCCGCAGGGGGTCTAGAGAGAGATGTATGCGTGATGCAGTTTGTATGTGTATGAGTGAGTGTGTGTGTGTGTGTGTGTGTGTGTGTGTGTGTGTGTGTGTGTGTGTGTGTGTGTGTGTGTGTGTGTGTGTGTGTGTGTGTGTGTGTGTGTGTGTGTGTGTGTGTGTGTGTGTGTGTGTATATATATATATATATATGTGTGTTTTTCTGAGAGAGAGGAACGGGGCATGTTGGTTGATGTAGTGTGTTTCCTACTGCTAAAGAATGCACTTGTTCTTCCCCTCCTTTTTTCTCACTCACACAACCCTGTTCCCACATTGCTCTCATTGCTATGGCAACCGGTGCTCTCTCCTTGGGCTCCCTCCGCATGCATCCAATCAGAGTGAGACCATTGTGAAGAGAGAATCCTTTGGGCTTCACTTATTCAACTTACCCCACCGGAACAGCCTCCATACTGAGAGGAAGAGAACAAAGGGTCCTCCCCTTAGGGCTCTGGTCAAAAGTAGTGCACTGCATAGGGAATAGGGTGCCATTTTGGACACAACCAATGGGAAGAGGCTCCACTACCAGAACCCGATTTGACAAAACAAATGTGGTTGCGTTACAGGGGGTGCGGATGCAATATGTAGCCAAAGAGTGACACGAACGGAAAAGCAAAACAGGATGGTGATGCTGGCTGTTCGTAATCCATTATCCACGATCCATGATCCATGCCCAATTTCAGTGGAAATTCTATGGAATAGGATTGGCAAGAGTAGCAGAGGCTCTGGCAGTGGCGAAGGCTTGATAAGTCAGAATGGATTCAGGCTGATTCTATTTATGTAATTCCCGAAAACATATGGATAGAATTCAGACACTCAATACTTTCAACCTTCAACAATGACATTCAACACCACCACTGAAATCCATTAATCTTCTATTAGAATGTCTCTCCTTTCATATATCCTACCTGCACAAGTCAGCTTGAACCAGTATGTGAACATCTCATTTCATTCAAATATCCTTTATATTTAATTATAATAATATGACACAGTACATTCAATTAGATATACTGCAATAACATCCCTTAATGTCACAATATTCCAATGATGACACATGGGGTGTTTTGTATTAAATAGGATGACCAAATGCCTTTTTTAAAGGATGGCAGAGGCCCTGAGCTACAGTAAATAATAATAAATAATTAGCAGAGATGAACTACGCTGCGACAGGCAGGCAGGCCGCTATGACACGTAAAGGCTGCTCTGAGGTCACTGCACACCGTCACATTATCATGCTTTTCTGCCACTAATTATATTTTAGAAGATTAGATCCACCCAGGCGCTTGTTAAAAACTTGTGAGCGGTGGCGGCATTCTCTCCAGCGCCCGTGGAGCTTTGTGTGTGTGTGTGTGTGTGTGTGTGTGTGTGTGTGTGAGAGAGAGAACTTTAGAGCAGTACCAGAGGGCCCATCTCTGAAACCCTGATGGACAGTTGGCTGTCGGGAGATGACAGCGGGACAGAGGCGCGCCATAATTCTCCCCGACTGCCGTGTCACAAAGTGTCACAATCTGTTCCTGACACCCCGACTATGAGGCCCTGAACGACAAGCCAGAGCAGACAAGAAGAGAGAGGGAGCGCCGCCGGAGCAGACGGGGGAGTGAACGAGGGAGAGGGAAAGAGGGCAAGAGAGAGAGCGAGAGGGGGGGAGAGATGGGGATTGATTGAAACGCTAGAGGCGGAAATAAGCCACGTCTCGCCTCTTCCTCAAGAGAGCCTATTCATCTGTCCGCTTTAAAGGAGAGGTAGTTCAAGATCTCTCTCTTTCTCTTTCTCAGACCCATGTCCTCTAGCTAGCTAGCTGTACATAGTTAGATGATGTTCACAGACATAATGAATCACAGGGAGAGATCGAAATAGTGCTCGTAGACAAGTGTACTGCATCTGTTAGGAAGCTCATAACTTCTGAGAAAATATTGGGTAAACAAGCAGTATCTTCCAGGCTTTTTCATGAATAAATACAATGTCCCTGCCTTACTCTGAAAATGAGTCATTTTTGTGATTCTAATTTCTAATGTTTTACTTAACTAATTTCAATCTGATCATACATTTTTGTGAAATTATAAGTGTGTTTGTGTTAGAATACCATGATCAGAGCATGTTCCTCTGAGATTACTTACAAATCATTATAGGACTCCATGATTGTGGGGTGTTGTTTGAGGCCAGGCACTGTAACATCAGGGGGCAAGAAAGGAAGGTGGCAGGTTTATTCAGCCATGTTTAAGTCAGCCAAAACGTCAAAATAAATGCTTGGTGTGTGTGTGTGTGTGTGTGTGTGTGTGTGTGTGTGTGTGTGTGTGTGTGTGTGTGTGTGTGTGTGTGTGTGTGTGTGTGTGTGTGTGTGTGTGTGTGTGTGTGTGTGTGTGTGTGTGTGTGTGTGTGTGTGTGTGTGTGCGTGGCTGCCTGTGTGTTGTGTTCCTACTGTTTCTCCTCCATATGCACACTGACAACCAACCCATCTCTGACTGAGCAGGAGAAATTAGGGGGATGATACTAGAATAATTAACTAATTATAGGTATAACATTCTGACTTCCATATCTAAATGATTGTCTCTAGTAAGGAACATTTTAAATTATAGAGAGACAGAGAGAAACATAGCGAGAGAGAGGGGGGAGAGAGAGAGAAAGAAAGAGGATGGAAAAAATTTTCTGGAAGTGGATAATTAATTGATGCTAGCAATTACAACTTACATGTCGGAGCAAATTGGCCAGCATATCTCAAATTATAGGGGGGCTGTGACCGCATTTTCAGTAGTGTGTCAGGGAATAGTCAAAATATGTACTGAGGAGGTGGGATGGACACAATGTCACACACACCTGCTTTGACCAGATTACACAACCAGGTCAATGTAAGGGCTAGATCCCCTTTGTACACAGCCAGGCACGGAGAAATAAATACAAATTCCTTAGACCCTGGTGCATGAAAAGTACTGTGAGGTTGAAAAACAAAATACCAGCAAAAACGTTGTGGTTTCTTCATATGTTCGAGCAAATGAAATAATCATAGTAATCATTAAAAACAATAACTTTACTATATGACATGAATCGCTTTTCAAAAGTGGTAATTTGAGAGTTAGAATCGTTTTGCCACATGCGTGAAGGAATTCCAAATATACTGTCATGTATTCATTAAAAGCCACTAATAACTAGGTTCAGGTTCACCAGCCTTGAGGGAGACTTTTCTTTTTGCTCCATTTCAGCAGATAATGTTTCCAGATATCTTTTCCAGAGGTTTCATTACAAAGCAACGTTCTAAGACGGTGCGAGGGTCAGGCAAGACGGAGCAGAAAAGGATGAATTCCACAGGAACCCACAGTTTTCACATTTTAATTTGGGTTGGAAACACTCCATGTCCTATTAGGACTGTCCTGAGCAACAGCACACCCATTGACCAGTCAACACAGCTACAACCAAACAACGTCCATGTGACCTATGGGACTATCAGGTGGGCTCAGGGAGAGAACAGTATAAGGCCACAGGGTGATTCCTAATGAAACCAGGACAAAAAAAGACCAGCATTTCTACTTCACAGAAGGGCTGTTTGAAAAAATGTAAAGGTCAATTGCTCCTTAGAACCAACTTCTCTGGTTTTAAATGGCCTATGTGGCATTGATATGAGTCAGAAACATTTATTCTCGTGTTAAAATTTACTACAAAGTGTAAATAGGATAATTTTGGTCATAAAGTCAGTCTAGTCCAAAACAGAGTTTTGTAAATGTTCATTACAACTTACTGGAGGGTTGGGTATGTATTAGCATCATGCCCACGCTCAGTGCCCTCCAACACCAGTAAAAGCAGCTGAGCTGCTTGCGCTCTATCAGCTTTGCACGCTCTATCCAATCATAGCCGATAGTCGATTTCCAAGATGGCATAGCAGTTCAGACGTCTTTTGTCCTTGTCTTGTCGTGTCCCATATATATATATATATATATATATATATATATTTACAACTTTTTTCACATAACTTTTATATATATTTTTTAATTTTCCATGAACTCATCTTCAAAACACTCTCCTGCAACCCGCCTCACCAATTTATATGTATAAAAAAAAGTATTATTTACCTCAAATCTGTAATCCTCCAAGAAGCTAGCCAAAAACTAGCCAGAAGCTAGCCAGAAGCTAGCCAGAAGCTAATCCAGAAGCTAATCAGAAGCTAGTTAGCTTCTTTACTGGCTAATCGTTAGTATTCAGCTAACCACGGTTTGTGGTCATCAGCTATCCTTTAGCTCGAAAATCAATCGGCAGTTTTGTACGGCGCAGCGCGGCTCGGAACATACCGGACCAATTTTTCTCTCCATGTCCCTGGATTTCAACCGCTAACTCTGGACATTCATACCTGGATCTCACAGCTAGCTAGCTGCTATCCGTGTGACTATCGGCTTTCGTTGATTCCGGAGCAAACATCAATTATTCCGGAGCTAGCCAGCTGAAGAGTTCCATCAATCCCTCCTGGGCTACAATCACCTATCCGGACCCGTTTTACTGCCTACGCGGAGCACCACCGGGCCTTCACAACTGGACTGCCGACGTTATTGACCCGAAGGAGTTATCCAGCTGACTCCTCCGTCGCGACGTTACCTGCGACGTTACCATCTGCGGCCCGCTAACCATTAGCTGTCTTAACGGCTGCTATCTGAATAGACAATCGGACCATTTATTTATTTATTTTTATTATTATTATTTTTAAAAATTCTTCTTGGGCCTCTATAACTATATCTATTGTTTTTTTGTTGTTGTGTGATTTGGATTAATCCCCTCTACCACACGGAACCCCACTAATCTACTGACGGAACGCAAGAGGTGGCTAATAACAGACCTCCATCCTATGCTAGCTTGCTACCGATGGCCTGGTTCGCTGTCTAAATCGCCGTGACCCCCAACCAACCTCTCTACTCACTGGACCCTTTTGATCACTCGACTAAGCATGCCTCTCCATAATGTCAATATGCCTTGTCCATTGCTGTTCTGGTTAGTGTTTATTGGCTTATTTCACTGTAGAGCCTCTAGTCCTGCTCACTATACCTTATCCAACCTATTAGTTCCACCACCCACACATGCAATGACATCTCCTGTTTTCATTTATGTTTCTAAAGACAATATCTCTCTCTTCATCACTCAATACCTAGGTTTACCTCCACTGTATTCACATCCTACCATACCTTTGTCTGGACATTATACCTTGATGCTATTTTATTGCCCCCAGAAACCTCCTTTTACTCTCTGTTCCAGACGTTCTAGACGACCAATTCTTATTGCTTTTAGCCGTACCCTTATTTTACTCCTCCTCTGTTCCTCTGGCGATGTAGAGGTGAATCCAGGCCCTGCAGTGCCTAGCTCCACTCCTATTCCCCAGGCGCTCTCTTTTGACGACTTCTGTAACCGTAATAGCCTTGGTTTCATGCATGTTAATATTAGAAGCCTCCTCCCTAAGTTTGTTCTATTCACTGCTTTAGCACACTCTGCCAACCCGGATGTTCTAGCTGTGTCTGAATCCTGGCTTAGGAAGACCGCCAAAAAGTCTGAAATTTTAATCCCAAACAACAACATTTTCAGACAAGATAGAACTGCCAAAGGGGGCGGTGTTGCAATCTATTGCAAAGATAGCCTGCAGAGTTCTGTCCTACTATCCAGGTCTGTACCCAAACAATTTGAACTTCTACTTTTAAAAATCCATCTCTCTAAAAACAAGTCTCTCACCATTGCCGCCTGCTATAGACCACCCTCTGCCCCCAGCTGTGCTCTGGACACCATATGTGAACCGATTGCCCCCCATCTATCTTCAGAGCTCGTGCTGCTAGGCGACCTAAACTGGAACATGCTTAACACCCCAGCCATCCTACAATCTAAACTTGATGCCCTCAATCTCACACAAATTATCAATGAACCTACCAGGTACCTCCCCAAAGCGTTAAACACGGGCACCCTCATAGATATCATCCTAACCAACTTGCCCTCTAAATACACCTCTGCTGTCTTCAACCAAGATCTCAGTGATCACTGCCTCATTGCCTATCCGTAATGGGTCAGCGGTCAAACAACCTCCACTCATCACTGTCAAACGCTCCCTGAAACACTTCAGCGAGCAGGCCTTTCTAATCGACCTGGCCGGGGTATCCTGGAAGGATATTGATCTCATCCCGTCAGTGGAGGATGCCTGGATATTTTTTTTAAATGCCTTCCTAACCATCTTAAATAAACATGCACCATTCAAGAAATTTAGAACCAGGAACAGATATAGCCCTTGGTTCTCCCCAGACCTGACTGCCCTTAACCAACACAAAAACATCCTATGGCGTTCTGCATTAGCATCGAACAGCCCCCGTGATATGCAGCTGTTCAGGGAAGCTAGAAACCATTATACACAGGCAGTTAGAAAAGCTAAGGCTAGCTTTTTCAAGCAGAAATGTGCTTTCTGCAACACTAACTCAAAAAAGTTCTTGGACACTGTAAAGTCCATGGAGAATAAGAACACCTCCTCCCAGCTGCCCACTGCACTAAAGATAGGAAACACTGTCACCACTGATATATCCACCATAATTGAGAATTTCAATAAGCATTTTTCTACGGCTGGCCATGCTTTCCACCTGGCTACTCCTACCCCGGCACTGCAACAGCACTGCACCCCCCACAGCAACTCGCCCAAGCCTTCCCCATTTCTCCTTCTCCCAAATCCGTTCAGCTGATGTTCTGAAAGAGCTGCAAAATCTGGACCCCTACAAATCAGCTGGCCTAGACAATCTGCACACTTTCTTTCTAAAATGATCTGCCGAAATTGTTGCCACCCCTATTACTAGCCTGTTCAACCTTTCTTTCGTGTCGTCTGAGATTCCCAAAGATTGGAAAGCAGCTGCGGTCACCCCCCTCTTCAAAGGGGGGGACACTCTTGACCCAAACTGCTACAGACCTATATCTATCCTACCATGCCTTTCTAAGGTCTTCTAAAGCCAAGTCAACAAACAGATTACCGACCATTTTGAATCTCACCATACCTTCTCTGCTATGCAATCTGGTTTCAGAGCTGGTCATGGGTGCACCTCAGCCACGCTCAAGGTCCTAAATGATATCTCAACCACCATCGATAAGAAACATTACTGTGCAGCTGTATTCATTGATTTGGCCAAGTCTTTCGTCTCTGTCAATCACCACATCCTCATCGGCAGACTCGACAGCCTTGGTTTCTCAAATGATTGCCTCGCCTGGTTCACCAACTACTTCTCTGATAGAGTTCAGTGTGTCAAATCGGAGGGTCTGCTGTCCGGACCTCTGGCAGTCTCTATGGGGGTGCCACAGGGTACAATTCTTGGACCGACTCTCTTCTCTGTATAAATCAATGAGATAGCTCATGCTGCTGGTGAGTCTCTGATCCACCTCTACGCAGACGACACCATTCTGTATACTTCTGGCCCTCTTTGGACACTGTGTTAACAACCCTCCAGGCAAGCTTCAATGCCATACAACTCTCCTTCCGTGGCCTCCAATTGCTCTTAAATACAAGTAAAACTAAATGCATGCCCTTCAACCGATCGCTACCTGCACCTGCCCGCCTGTCCAACATCACTACTCTGGACAGCCCTGGACAGCTCTGACTGTCCAGAATACGTGGACAACTACAAATACTTAGGTGTCTGGTTAGACTGTAAACTCTCCTTCCAGACCCATATCAAACATCTCCAATCCAAAGTTAAATCTAGAATTGGCTTCCTATTTCGCAAACAAAGCATCCTTCATTCATGCTGCCAAACATACCCTTGTAAAAGTGACCATCCTACCAATCCTCGACTTTGGTGATGTCATTTACAAAATAGCCTCCAATACCCTACTCAACAAATTGGATGCAGTCTATCACAGTGCAATCCGTTTTGTCACCAAAGCCCCATATACTACCCACCATTGCGACCTGTATGCTCTCGTTGGCTGGCCCTCGCTTCATACTCGTCGCCAAACCCACTGGCTCCATGTCATCTACAAGACCCTGCTAGGTAAAGTCCCTCCTTATCTCAGCTCGCTGGTCACCATAGCATCTCCCACCTGTAGCACACGCTCCAGCAGGTATATCTCTCTCGTCACCCCCAAAACCAATTCTTTCTTTGGCCGCCTCTCCTTCCAGTTCTCTGCTGCCAATGACTGGAACGAACTACAAAAATCTCTGAAACTGGAAACACTTATCTCCCTCACTAGCTTTAAGCAGCAACTGTCAGAGCAGCTCACAGATTACTGCACCTGTACATAGCCCACCTATAATTTAGTCCAAACAACTACCTCTTTCCCTACTGTATTTAATTTATTTATTTATTTTGCTCCTTTGCACCCCATTATTTTTATTTCTACTTTGCACATTCTTCCATTGCAAATCTACCATTCCAGTGTTTTACTTGCTATGTTGTATTTACTTTGCCACCATGGCCTTTTTTTGCCTTTACCTCCCTTATCTCACCTCATTTGCTCACATCGTATATAGACTTGTTTATACTGTATTATTGACTGTATGTTTGTTTTACTCCATGTGTAACTCTGTGTCGTTGTATGTGTCGAACTGCTTTGCTTTATCTTGGCCAGGTCGCAATTGTAAATGAGAACTTGTTCTCAACTTGCCTACCTGGTTAAATAAAGGTGAAATAAAATAAATAAATAAAATAACAGCCAGAACTTCCAGACAGTGAGAAAGACCTGCCCATTACGTAGACAGACCTGCACATTATGTTGAAATAACCTGTTGGCCCTAAGCCCTATAGGGAGTGATCACTTACTTATGTTTTTGATAGTGTCAATCACTCGAGTCTGCCAATTTTTGGGGGAAAAATTGAATTGAAACAATCAGAGAACATTGCACTTGAATCCCAACTGCAACTGGTAAATATTCCAAAGCCCATTTGCGAACATCTTGTGTTCACCCCACCTGTTTTGAGCCCCACATATATTGTTTTTAAAAGCCCGGGATCGAAGTGTCTGTACTTTTACAAGTGTAAAAATAAGTAAATTGCTGAATGGCAAAGCAGTCTAAAGCACGGTCTGAAGCACTGCATCGTAGTGTTAACGAAATCACTACAGATAGGGGTTTGATACTGGACTGTGTCGCAGCCGGCTGTGACCGGGTAACCCATGAGGCGGCGCACAATTGGCCCAGCGCTGTCCATGTTAGGGGAGGGTTTGGCCGACTGGGATGTCCTTGTCCCATCTCGCTCTAGCGACTGCTGTGGCGGGTCGGGTGCATGCACGCTGACACGGTCGCCAGGGGTGCGATGGTTCCTCTGACACATTGGTGCGGCTGGCTTCCGGGTTAAGCGAACAGTGTGTCAAGAAGCAGTGCGGCTTGGCGGGTCGTGTTTCGGAGGACGCATGGCTCTCGACCTTTGCCTGTCCCGAGTCTGTATGGAAGTTGCAGCGATGGAAAAAGACTGCAAATACCAATTGGATATCAGGAAATTTGGGAGAAAAGAGGTAAAAAGTACAACAAAAAAATAAATATCGAATCACTTACATTTGACATAAACCTCAATAGAGAAATCTGGGCACTCATGAAGCTTTACTATTTGCCCTGAAATATGATTAGTGTTTATATTTAAATAATTTTCTTACATGACTTTATGAATATTCAAAAATATAAACATGATTTTCTAATTTGTAAAATATACTGTTGAACATAATATACTCTACGGGTAGTCTCGGAAACACGATCCTAGGCAACGCAGTGACTAGGGTCTGGTTTCAATGATAGTTCCTCTGTGCCAAAAGAGTCTATGTCACTGCCTACGTCATTTCTTTATCATCTTGTTTAAAATACAAAATAGTAGCTAGCAAGATGGAGATCACAGAGGTTATTTTTTCTAAGTGCATTTCACAAGTGGCTAGTTTGCATCAACTACCTTAACTGAAACCACTGCAAAGGTTTTGCCTGCAAAGTTTGGTTCTGAAGTGCGACGTTCTTGCATGTCTGCCTCTTGATTTTTTCCCATTATTTTTTGTATTATTATTTTTTTAACCTTTATTTTACTAGGCAAGTCAGTTAAGAACAAAAGAACAAATTGACATAAGCAGTGACGTATATCCTGTATGACAAAAAAATCCATTATTGAAACCAGACCCTAGTCACTGTGTTGTATAGGGTCGGGTTTTCGAGACTACTTTACGGGCATATCAATGTTCTAAGTGGGATATATGCTACTTTTAGACTTATGATCCAATTTGTACGCATTACCAACAGAGTGAAGGTGAAAATGGATTTAAAAAATTGTTGCCAACTGCTGGTGATTTGCAGGATGTGCAATGATACAAGTAAAAGGAGGGCTGCGATTGGTTACATAGCCTACTATGCCAATAACACTGTATACAATGTACCATCCCTTTCCAACTAGCAGAGATCCCACTGGAGCTTTGATATGCCCATAGTGTATTATGTCCAATAAATATATATATAAAACATTTGTATATTTTTCAATATTCATAAATGAATGTAAGACATGTTTTATTTAAATCAAAATACTACTCATATTACAGTGCAAGCAGTAAAGCTTCATATGATACCAATCTTTGCCTTGTAGCACCTACCAATGGAAACATTATGGAGTCTTAAAGGAGGCCTGGGTAAGGCCAAAATGTCATAAATAAGCTAACTTTGATTAATCATAGTATTTCACAATTTTGCTTTTAGATACAAATGTCAAATATATGTCAACAATCCTTCCTCCAAAGGACCATTCGATTTGATTACATTTTGTGAAAATAAACAAAATTGTGGTCTTATTCGGTCATAGTTTCGTGAGGAATCACCCTATATAAGCAGTAAAACACCTACTGTATCAGCACTGTCTCCTGAATCAACATCAAATCAAATCAAATGTTATTTGTCACATGCTTCGTAAACAACAGGTGTATACTAACAGTGAAATGCTTACTTACTGTTGATGTGAGCCATAACCAGCATGCTCTGAGTACACATCCTGGTATTTCATTTGGCCTTGTAAATGTTAACCTGTTTAAAGGTCTTACTCACATCGGCTACGGAGAGCGAGATCACACAGTCGTTGGGAACAGCTGGTGCTCTCATGCATGGTTCAGTGTTGCTTGACTCGAAGAGAGCATAGAAGCGTCGCTGGGCAGCTCAAAGCTGGGTTTCCTTTTATAATCCGTGATAGACTGCAAAGCCCTGCCACATAAATGCGTAACTGGTGCCTTCCTGTTTCAGTTTTTGATTGTGAGCAGGGAACAGGAGGATAGTTATGGTCTGATTTGCCAACGGGATGGCAAGGGAGGGCCTTGTATGCATTTCTTTGTGGAGTAAAGGTGAACTAGAGTTTAGTCACATCTAGTTGCACGGGTAACATGCTGGTGAAAATGAGGTAATACAGATTTTTTTCTCCCTGCGTTAAAATTACCGACCATGAGAAACACAGCCTCTGAATGTGCATTTTCTTGTTTGCTTATGCCAGCATCGGTTTCTGCTGGTAAATAGGCTACGAAAAATATACATGAAAACTCTCTTGGTAAATAGTATGGTCTGCAGTATATCATAAGCTATTCTAAATCAGGCAAGCAAAAACTTGAGACTTCCTTAACATTAGATATTGCGCACTAGCTGTTGTTAACAAAGAGACACACCCCTCTGTTCTGATGTCCAGAAACGGTTTTCACGGCCACTGTATATGCCGTCAATATGAGTATTAGACTGAAAGTTTCTCTGCATCAGTATTTCTATGGCCATAAAGCTGCTAATGAGAGTTGAGCATAAATTATGGTACTTACAATTCACAAACTTCTGTGCTGATGCTTGAAAGAATGAATCTGTCAACAGGAAAAAACAACTGGACAAATAAGGGAGAATGATCATGGTGAATTAGTGGATCAAATGTTGTTATTTCAAAATCTATTTATTTCCTGTCCCCATTTGCCTGCCTGCCTCGATGGACATTGACTGGCGGGCTATGATACCAAATTTCAGGCCTTTCTCTCTCCCTCTCGCCCATCTCTCATCAAGGGCCTTGGGTAATAACAAAAAAAAGAGTAATGTGCTGTTTTCTCGCATTCCAAACCCCGTAATTGCCAATTTATTTGATAAGCAGTCGGATAATGATGGCATTTCACCTCTGCCGCAGAGACTAAACACGACTGAATACTCCCAGCCTCCCCGCCCACCCTCATCCAGCAGACTCCCTCTGCCTAGAACTGTCTGACTCCTGCCACCCAGGATGGGGATGGCGGCTGGAGGAGATGGGGCTGGGGCAGAGGGTGGCAATGGTGGTGGGGAGCGGAGGCCTGTATGCCTGCTGTGAACCCAACGCCTATCAAATGCTTCCTAAAGGGTACAATAGGCTTCAGAGTAAATATAGCATTACCTGCCAATTTAGCTGGGGTTTGGGGTTAAGGCTAACCCCAATAAGGCTGATCTGCCATTTGTAGGACCTAATGAGTTGCCTAGGAAAGAGGGAGAGCGATAGAGAGAGAGAGGAGATGGGGTCCCGGATGACCTATCCAGTCCTCTCTATTCCTCCCAGGCAGGACCTGGGTAGCACAGGAGGCTGAGTCAGAGGGTGAAAGGGGAGCAGGCAGACCTTTAGCAAACATCATTAGTAAACTGTTGTTGTCTAACAAATGGCCAGGGTTACTCATAGCCCTGCCTCACACTGCTCCATAGGACTAATAACTCACTTTGATGCACTGTGTGTGGCATGCGCGTGTGTGCATACACACAAGTGTGTGTGTGCATGAGTACATGTTGCAATATGAATTACATTTAGGGTTGGCCTTGGTGAATATTTCAAGCTAAGCAACAGGCCGGCCTTGTATCACATTCTTCACACGTGCCTACTATAAGCCAGAAAATCAGACCATATTTCAGGTTTATCAATATGGCTTCCACAGGATCTCAACCCCTCTTCTCTCTCACCCACTTTTTCTCACTCCACCCCCTCTCCCTCTCTTCACCCGTACTCCCCTCCCCCTTTCTCAACCCATCTCCCTCTCCTCACCCTCCATCTGGGGCAGTGGTCTCAGCTGTCGCCTCCTGCGATGTGTGAAGTGGGTTTTTACAGCGTGGCCAGGCGGGACTGTTCAGAGGCCCGTGGGGGCTTGAGATGGGTCCTCTTATAGCGTGACTCCTTCAAAGTGGCAAAAACACTGTCCTCACGCAGCCCAGCTTTCAGCAGCTCCCTTCAGACACACAGAGAGGACAGGCCCTCTGGCCCTCCATGCCAGACAGGTAGATAGATATTGTGGAGGACTGGCTTTATTCAACCCTCACAGGACACACATTGTGGATAAAAGGCTGTCTTGGTGAAAGATAATGTGGAGGACAAAAATATCTTAACAACCACAACACATAACTTATGGATGGGTTAAAGAAATGTTCAAACAGAAGTAAAGATAATTTCAGGACATACAAGATGTGTTACCACATTCAGAGGTATGTGAGTTGAAAGAGAGGGAAGTAATATGAGGCATTTATCCTCAAACACTGTGCAATTAGGGTGTACAATAATTGCAGCAATGCATTTTGGGGAAGGTTAGGGTCAGGGACAATATTGGCTATGCACCCAAGATGGAAAGAGGTTGGGTTCTCCTAGATATTTTGTAGAATATGACATGACAAAGTTATAGATGCTTTGTGAAGCGTCAATTTAATATGATTTGTAAAGCCTATAATAAAGCTGCAATACGTAACTTTTTGGGCGATCTGACCAAATGCACATAGAAATATGAGTTTTAGATCTGTCATTCTCATTGAAAGCAAGTCTAGGAAACTGTAGATCTGTTTTAGGTGCGCTATTTATATGCTTCCCGTGCTTAAGTTTAGTTTGCCAGACCCCAGGAAGAGTGCAGCAGCTAATGGGGATCCATAATAAATACAAATAAAATACTCTACACTTGCTTGTTATATCAGATAAACTGAAATTAAGCAAACTATTAGAATTTTAGCAACCAGAAAATGATGGAGCAATTTCTGCATAGTGCACCTTTAAGCAGTACTTATGTCACCCTTTAAAAAACACTAGTTTATGCAACATTTGACATAGTGTTTTTTTTTTTTACATTTATGAATCCTTTATAGAGCATGACATATGGGTTATATGATTCATGACCCATTTATGTAGTGCTTAGGAAGCCTTTATGAATGCTTTATGAAGCTTTTATAAGTTGCACTTTGTTTAAAGCAAGACCACAAAGGACAAGACACGGATGACTCTCTCACATTCCAATCCTGAAGTCCACATATAATGTATAGCTCCACATCGAATCATACTCTCTATTTTATTATTCAATACATTGTACTATGTTGCCCTATAATTTAAACCAAAAGGTTATCACATGTCCGTCTTCTCCTCAGGCCCTGAGTGACAGCACTGTGTAAGTCTTCTTCTCCAAGCCCATATTGCTTAGCGTGTCCTAATGGATGACAAATTAAAGGCTTTTGTTGATTTTCCATGCCACGCACAGCGGTGGCTATCGGTTATTCAAAGTGATAAAACTGCGTCCATCCACAGTTTCATTTTTTTATCGTTGTTTGTCTTTATACACACTATCTCTCTCTCTCCGATTTCACTCGCTAGCTCTTTCTCTCTCTCTCTTTCTCTCTCTCTGCCTTGCTACTACAGTACAGTAGGGCGAGGTGAAGCAGCAGGTATCATTTAAATGTATGATGTCGACATCAAATTACTTATTTCATTTCATGCCTGGCCAAGCATCCTATAGCTACACATCAGAATTCGTTTTGCTTCACTCGTTCTCTCCGTGTCTTTGTCAACAACTGGCTTCACCTTCCAACTGACAGTTTTAATTATGGACCATATCTGATAGCAGCGCCTCTGTAGATGTAAAATGGCTGGGGTCTGCCAGATTGCATAGCAGGCCTTTACAGAGCCTTAGAGCCTTCCTAGCACCTGTCTGCTCTCCTTACATATCCAAGCCAGCACAGAGAGGGATCTCTCACCCTATGTGCCAGGCCATCATTGTAAATAAGAATTTGATCTCTATTGACTGTTTAAATAAAGGTTGAATAAATAAATGAAATACATTTACATTTAGATTCTAAAGAACTGAGACTGAGGAACAAGACACTGGGTAAATAGGATGTCCTTATTCTAGTACTAAACGTCTGTGTGTACAGTATATGGTTACAACACTAACTGTAACTGTTCAGCCCTGTTCACCAGAAGGAGCCTGGCGGACAGCCAATGACAACACCAGGCTGGAGATCTTCTTATTGGTGTAGGGCCAATGCAAATCACATGACATTTTTATCAGTCCACAGCATCAGCAGAACTTACCTGTCGGCTGTGATATGCAGCACACAATGTATCTTTAATCAGACTCTTCTTGAGTTTGAGTAACTTAAACTTACCTTGTCAAACCTCGCGTAATCTTCACAAAATACACAAATCAACCCAAAGATCGCCTTTAAAGCGGCAATCAGCAGTAGAAACATGTTTGAGGCTAAATGTTGACATGTCTGTTTTGGGATTCAAAAAGAAATCACCTGAACATGTTTTTTAGCCAACAAAATTATTTTGAATGTCAAAATCAGTGTGATATTTAAAGCCTCAGACGATACTGTAAGATCCAACTTTCAAAATGAGCCATTGGTTAGCTAACAATCAACTGACACACTAGCTAACTAGCGGTTTAGCTTGCTAGCTTACCCACAAACTAATTTTTAAACACATTAACTTGTCAAACTTTTAAATGAGTAGCAAGCAAGCTACAAGTTATGCCAAATAACAGACATAATGTCTTCTACAGTAGCACTTGTGTTGCAAAATGCAAACAGTGTCACGCTAAAAACAAACAGCAAACTTCAGGGCGGATTTTCTCTAAAGAGCTGATCGGGGATATCTCTGTTGTAACTAACTCTACTGTGCTAGAATTTCAGAGTTGATACACAAGTTATCCTTAGTTAAGCTTAGAATCTCCTGTTTTCAACCATATATATAAATCTCGAAATGTTGGTTGGGGTCAATCGACTGACAATGATGGTGCAAGTCACATCGACAGTGCCTTGCGAAAGTATTCGGCCCCCTTGAACTTTGCGACCTTTTGCCACATTTCAGGCTTCAAACATAAAGATATAAAACGGTATTGTTTTGTGAAGAATCAACAACAAGTGGGACACAATCATGAAGTGGAACGACATTTATTGGATATTTCAAACTTTTTTAACAAATCAAAAACTTAAAAATTGGGCGTGCAAAATTATTCAGCCCCTTTACTTTCAGTGCAGCAAACTCTCTCCAGAACTTCAGTGAGGATCTCTGAATGATCCAATGTTGACCTAAATGACTAATGATGATAAATGTAATCAAGTCTCCGTATAAATGCACCTGCACTGTGATAGTCTCAGAGGTCCGTTAAAAGCGCAGAGAGCATCATGAAGAACAAGGAACACACCAGGCAGGTCCGAGATACTGTTGTGAAGAAGTTTAAAGCCGGATTTGGATACAAAAAGATTTCCCAAGCTTTAAACATCCCAAGGAGCACTGTGCAAGCGATAATATTGAAATGGTAGGAGTATCAGACCACTGCAAATCTACCAAGACCTGGCCGTCCCTCTAAACTTTCAGCTCATACAAGGAGAAGACTGATCAGAGATGCAGCCAAGAGGCCCATGATCACTCTGGATGAACTGCAGAGATCTACAGCTGAGGTGGGAGACTCTGTCCATAGGACAACAATCAGTCTTATATTGCACAAATCTGGCCTTTATGGAAGAGTGGCAAGAAGAAAGCCATTTCTTAAAGATATCCATAAAAAGTGTTGTTTAAAGTTTGCCACAAGCCACCTGGGAGACACACCAAACATGTGGAAGAAGGTGCTCTGGTCAGATGAAACCAAAATTGAACTTTTTGGCAACAATGCAAAACGTTATGTTTGGCGTAAAAGCAACACAGCTCATCACCCTGAACACACCATACCCACTGTCAAACATCGTGGTGGCAGCATCATGGTTTGGGCCTGCTTTTCTTCAGCAGGGACAGGGAAGATGGTTAAAATTGATGGGAAGATGGATGGAGCCAAATACAGGACCATTCTGGAAGAAAACCTGATGGAGTCTGCAAAAGACCTGAGACTGGGACGGAGATTTGTCTTCCAACAAGACAATGATCCAAAACATAAAGCAAAATCTACACTGGAATGGTTCAAAAATAAACATATCCAGGTGTTAGAATGGCCAAGTCAAAGTCCAGACCTGAATCCAATCGAGAATCTGTGGAAAGAACTGAAAACTGCTGTTCACAAATGCTCTCCATCCAACCTCACTGAGCTCTAGCTGTTTTGCAAGGAGGAATGGGAAAAAATTTCAGTCTCTCGATGTGCAAAACTGATAGAGACATACCCCAAGCGACTTACAGCTGTAATCGCAGCAAAAGGTGGCGCTACAAAGTATTAACTTAAGGGGGCTGAATAATTTTGCACGCCCAATTTTTCAGTTTTTGATTTGTTAAAAAAGTTTGAAATATCCAATAAATGTTGTTCCACTTCATGATTGTGTCCCACTTGTTGTTGATTCTTCACACAAAAAATACAGTTTTATATCTTTATGTTTGAAGCCTGAAATGTGGCAAAAGGTCGCAAAGTTCAAGGGGGCCGAATACTTTCGCAAGGCACTGTACTTTGTTTCCAAACATTGGAGTAAAACACGCTTATATTTTGAGTTCTGATGGGGTTCGACAGTTGAACTAAGCCCATGAGGAGTTTAAGTTATATTGTACTGTGTAGACATACAGTTCGTGTCACGTCTTGTTTGTGTGCTTATTTGTTTGTTTACTTACGTCACTCAGCCTATCTCTGGAGCTGCTTCCGACAAAAGGCTTGGACCCTCCGCTCACGCTCTCGCTGTCGCTGTCCTTGCAGTTGTTCTGGCCTGGCTTCAGCTGAAAGACAACAAACACACACAGTCAGACACACGTTAACATGCTGAAGATGTTGCGACAGGGCTTTGGTTCTAAGCTTTACATAGATGATATTGGCTGAGTAGACTGAGCTGGGAATCCCTATCCAACAGACAGAAGAAAAAATCATGAATCTGTGCGTGTTGGCAGCAAGCGCTGTGGTGTATGTGTAAATCTGTCATGTTTATAGGCCTCTTGAGCCAGCAGCAGTCACTCCAGCCTGCCAATGGCAGACAAGACAGCCAGCATATGAGCTCCCACTGTGAAATCCCTATCAACCTTTTAGAGAAGAGAAACAAAAGCCTTCAAAAATCTTCAAAAGCTGTATTCCCTTCCCTTCAAACAAACAGACAGCCCCATACAGAGACTACAGGAGCTCAGCAGGTGTCACTTTCCAGACACTGTCAGACTCACTAAGACACAGAAAATAAAAAGCAAGAGAGCAAAGAGTAGGAGGAAGATGTGCGATCCAAGAACATCTGAGCCCTCCAGGAGTCTGAAGATAACAATGTGGGACTCCTGGGAGGCCACGGGCCGTTGTGGTCCAAGTCCACAATTCATGTCCTCTGAAGCTTCCTCACAATACTCCTTTCCTTCCAGACTCAGAAGACCAGACCAAAACCAGACCAGACCGGCCAGCCTTGCCAAACCTTTGCCAAACCTTGCATGCTTCATTTCAAAGCACATAAAAAACTGCTTTAAAACCTCTTGGAACTCCCCATCCCGGATCCGGGATCGTGACTAAAGCCTCAGGCTCATTAGCATAACGCAACGTTAACGATTTCTGAAAATCGCAAATAAAATGAAAATAATGCGTCTGCTCTCAAGCTTAGCCTTTTCTTAACAACACTGTCATCTCAGATTTTCAAAATATGCTTTTGAACCATAGAAATTGACTAATTTGTGTAAGAGTATGCAAAGCTAGCATAGCATTTTGAGTAGCATTTAGCACGCAACATTTTCACAAAAACCAGATAACCAAATAAATAAAATAATTTACCTTTGAAGAGCTTCTGATGTTTTCAATGAGGAGACTCTCAGTTACAAACCAAATGCGCAGTTTTTCCTGAAAGCGTCTGTGTGTAGGAGAAATCGTTCCGTTTTCTACATTGATTCTGGCTACCGAAACGAACCGAAAATTCAGTCACCTACAACGTAAAACTTTTTCCGAATTAACTACATAATATCGACCGAAACATGGCAAACGTTGTTTGTAATCAATCCTCAAGGTGTTTTTTCACATATCTCTTCATTGATATATCGTTCGTGGAAGCTTGCTTTCCTCTCTGAATCGCATGGAAAAATACTGGCAGCTGACTTTTGCGCACCAATTTCGGCGCAGGACACCGGGCGGACACCTGGTAAATGTGGTCTCTTATGGTCAATCTTCCAATGATCTGCCTACAAATACGTCACAATGCTGCAGACACCTTGGGGAAACGACAGAAAGGGTTGACTCACTCCTCTTGCATTCACAGCCATATAAGGAGACAATGGAAAACAGAGCCTCAAAAATCCTGCTCATTTCCTGGATGCCGTCTCATCTTGGTTTTGCCTGAAGCTCACGTTCTAGGGCACGCCCAGAAAATATCTTGGTAGTTCTGGACACGTCAGAGTGTTTTCTTTCGAAAGCTACCAATTATATGCATAGTCGAGCATCTTTTTGTGACAAAATATTGCGCTTAAAACGGGCACGTTTTTTTATCCAATAATGAAATAGCGCCCCCATAGATGTAAGAGGGGCCTTTGTGGAGGAGAGCAGTAAACAGGTGTAATGCCACATAATAGAAAAGGCAGAGTATGACACGACAGACAGCACGCAGAGGGATTGTATTCTCTAAGAGGGGCTGTTCTCTCTCTCTGACTGACTGACTGACTGACTGAACTATACAGGTCACTTTTGAGTGAAGTATTTATTATACATCCTCATTCTGGCCATCAAATTTGATTGAAATGGCACAGGGTAGGGAGAATGTCTTAAGAGCCCTTGAATTAAATGTATAATTAAAATGAGCATGTTCCCTTCTCTGTTGCCATTAGCAGTGTGAAAGGAATCCTTTCCTTGGGAGAATACAGTGATGGGTGAAAGACTGAGCCAGGCTGAGTGCTGAGAGTGATAAGAAAGAGCCAGAGCACTGGGAGATGCCAGATGGGCCTAAAGGGGGAGAGGAGATAAGAGAGCGAGGCCACACAAGGCAACAGTGCTGGAGGGAACACAAGGACATAGAAACACACACACACAGAGCTTCAAACACAGGGGCTCCGGCATGTGTGATAGCACTAATTACCTTCAACACACTTCCCCTCCACATTTCCCTCCTTTTTTTCTTGTTAAAGGCCAATTCCTCTGATGGGAGTTTGCATATTTTCAGAGAGAGGGGGAAGTAATATCCTGGGCATACACACTGGCACAGTAATAGAGCACTGAAGTAAGGACATGGAAAGATGGGAGCGATGGCACTGTGCACTGTTTATGCCCCAGTCTGCAGGTCGTTCATCAAAACATGTTGACCTATAATATAATATTCATTAACCAACCTGGGTCCCTGCTGGCAGCACTGAGTGGTTAGTAAAAGATCGCGTAGTTAGTAAAAGATACGATTAGCATTCCTGAAACATTATTTTGTTGAAATATAATGTGATCGCTGAGAAATTAAGCTAATTGATTGAACGCAAAATTGTCCATTTTAAATGATATGATTAAGATAACATTCAATAAATATAGTCCCCAATATCCAGTCTGGACCAAACATCTTCCTTCCAATGAGTAAAAGACACGATGGAATCCCGCCAAAAAATCTGAAGCCACCCACGGACTTTCCACATCTAATGCCAATCCCACCCCAACAACTACAGTAGTATAAAAGTTCTCTATGTTTGACAAGTAGTGTGAAAGTACCAGGTTTTGACCACTAGATGCCATTGTTCCTGCTATACAGCCACATTCTTTTATCAATTTAGCTGGTTTCTTGTGTTTATTAAATAGATCACATTTCCTTTGTAACTTTAGGTAAAAAAAAAAACAATAGATTAGGCATATTATGAAAATAAATTGTGTGGTCCTCATAATTCAAGACAATCCATAGCACATGAAATGATGGGATAGCTCTAAGGGGTGGCAGGTAGCCTCCCGGTTAAAGCATTGGTCCAGTAAACCGAAAGGGGCACTGGGTTGAATATCTGAGCCGACAGGGTGAAAAATATGCCGATGTGCCCTTGAGCAAGGCACTAAACCCTAATTCTCTCCAGGGGCAACATACTACTATGGACGACCCTGTAAAACAACACATTTCACTGCACCTAACCGGGGTATGTGACAAAAACACATTTTCTTTCTTTGTTTATTTTAAGGGCTTTTCTGCATTACCGTATCTCTTATAACAAAGTCTGACACATTGGACAATAATTCTGTCACAGTATGTTGGAGTAAAATAGATTTTGATTAATCTAACAGTTCAAGTATCATCAAAATGACTGATGTCTGTCCGAAAGTGAAACTAACTGATTGTATAAATACTGTACACTCACTGGTCTCCATCGATCAGTAGAAAATATACAATCAAAATCGATGAAATTGACCTCAGAAAACGTGTAAAGGACAATCCCCCAGTAAAGCCAATTCAATAAGCCTAAATCATCTTTCAGATATATTACATGGCCAGGCAGGCACCAGCTATTAAACAGCGAATAGCAAAATGTCTCCCTCGACTTGTTGTTCCCTTTAATTTCTCTTAAAGCCTCCTTAAATTACTTCTGAGAAGGAATCTTCTTTCCGAGGTGCAGATCATGCCCGCTCCATGGCGTGATGGACTTTAACGGTGGTTAATAGACATGCTAAATGAAGGGAAGGTGGTCACAATAAATCAGCCCCATCAAAAAGCTGAGCTGAGAATGAATGACCTCCCAGTACAGATATATCTGAGTGATGAACTAGTCTGTGTGTGTGTGTAGAGACTAGTAGTCCATTCAGTTGGACACTCATCCCAGGAGCAGCAACCAGTGGCTCATCATCATGGTCTAGGTCTTCTCATTATTCTGGCCAGTCATTTCACATTTTATCACTTAATTGACTTTTTACAGTTTCTTCTCTTGCAGTGAACACACCATGGCTGCTTTCCAGAACATCTAGTACAGAGATGATAGGTGCAGTCAGAAAGGGTGGGTGGGGGTACTGTGTGTGTGCTTGTGCTTTTGTGTGTGTGTGTGTGTGTTTTCCTTCGTGCACGTGGGTGTGTATGTACTTGCAGCGTGCATGTGTGATCTGTACATGCCCGTTCTGTTGTTCCGTGCTCATGTAATAATAATAAAAACACAGTAATTAAGAGGCAGGTTGAAACATACTGTAAGGTTCTGCTTTTCTTTTCTTAGTCAACCTTGTGTTCTTTTCTTTGTGTTCTTGAATGTAGCTCTGTTTCTTTGTGTTCTGGAACGTACCCCTGTCTTTCTTTTTGTTCATTGATTTCACCTGTGTTCGTTTCTCATCTGGTCTCATCAGCTCCCTAGTTTGTTCAGTTCTTTCTGTTTGTATGGTTGTGAGGTATTGTTTGTTTTTGACTGCCTACCTGTGTTTGACCATTGCCTGCATGTGACCACGATTCCTGCCTTCTGCGAAGGCTTAATAAACATCTGCCGAGCTCTGCGTGTGAATCTACACCTTTTTCTCCCTGAATATTCATTACACATACAGATGCATTCGTTTAGTGACCTTCTCATCCACACAGCCTGGGTAAAGATTCACCCTGCAGGAACATGGCTAACAAACAGATGGTTTTAATATTCCAGAGGCTAATTTTACAACAATTAAAAACACAGCAAGACATTAGCATCTAATGAAACATTTAGTGCATCTTAAGTGCATCTGCTATTAATTCCAACACAATAAGGTCTTGTTTTCCCTCAATCTGTTTCATGTTAGGAGAGAAACATCCCCCCGTCCTTCCCCTCCTGAATTTATTGAAGTGTAGAATTAACAAGTGTTTCCAGTCAGTGTGATTGTTTGGCAGAGAGAAACCTAAATAAAACCTACACACTATCATAGTTGTATCCATGCCTCTATATCTCCAATGTGATAGTAACAAAATTATATATATTCCCCCAAATTCAAACTAAATAGAAACGTCTATTCTGTAGTTTGGAGCTGACACATCATACCTAGAGTAGATGACACATACCTAGAGTCAATGACACATCATACCTAGAGTAGATGACACATCATACCTAGAGTAGATGACACATCATACCTAGAGTAGAAGACACATCATACCTAGAGTAGGTGACACATCATACCTAGAGTAGATGACACATACCTAGAGTAGATGACACATACCTAGAGTAGATGACACATATCTAGAGTAGATGACACATCATAACTAGAGTAGATGACACATCATACCTAGAGTAGATGACACATACCAAGAGTAGATGACACATACCTAGAGTAGATGACACATACCTAGAGTAGATGACACATACCTCGAGTAGATATATCATAACTGGTAACATTATCTCTTATGTTACAAGGGCCAAAAGGGAATGGATGAATTTGTTTCCAATTGTGTGAAAAGTGCAAGGGGCCACAGCCAATTTCACCAGGAGAATGAACAGCACATCATACAGGATGTCTGTAATGTCCTTCACCGTGCTGTGCAAACCCAGATCTACATGGAGCTGTGGTGTTAAGCAATTTCCAGGTATTACATCTCTAGAATGCACAGAAAGTTGGAGCTCTGATACCTTCCATATTTGGATGTAATGTCACTCACCCTGAACTAAACAACTAAACATCTACGACACTGTTACCTCAATGGCCATAAAAATGCCCAATCTAACTGTTATGGAGTAGTGCCTCACAAAAGGAGATGGCTGCCACTTACAATACAGATAGCCTAGTTTATAAAAGAAGGCTGAATCAATGGAAGACTAACTTAAACAGAATGCTTTTTATTTCAGTATTGCTAGTATGGGCGGCTGAGCTGAGGAAGTGCTATTCATCTATCCAAACATGACCTGAACAATACCAATTTTCCTACTTGAGAATTTTCAAGGGAAGAAATATCTCCCTTAAGATGCCGCTTTCACATTAGAATGGAGGTTGAAAACAGCCTTTGAAGGTTTTTACGGGATTATCGTCAACATGTGTAGTCAATTATTTCCTCTACCCACTTAGTGAAAAGTGCTTTGCCAGTGCTGCGGACAAATTTTACAAGCATATTGACTTATTCCCAAGGGCTCCACTAGCAACTAAATGCAATCAAACACAAACGTGGGCCCTGCTTAATGTGTGTAACCACACAGGCCTTTTTGACAGAGCTGTACACAACCCACCCCCTACCCACCCCCCTCTATCCGCCACACAAAAAAATGTGAAAGCTGGCCCGGCTTTCTATGCTAGCTCCTGTGGGATTCCGTTGCTATCAGCTCCTGGTTTCCCTTAGTTACGCACAACAGCAGCTGCGGAACTCAGCGGTAATAAAACCTGGAACAATTGAAGGGCTTGTATTGTTGTTCTGCGTTGGGCTTTCAGCATAGCTAACCTGTCCTCTCAGTATAGCTAACCTGTCCTCTCAGCATAGCTAACCTGTCCTCTCAGCATAGCTAACCTGTCCTCTCAGTATAGCTAACCTGTCCTCTCAGTATAGCTAACCTGTCCTCTCAGCATAGCTAACCTGTCCTCTCAGTATTCCTCCCATCAGGCCAGCAATGAAAGAGGATCTCATTTACCTAAAAGCGCTTATACATTTTTAATTTTCTTTAACACGTAAATTAACAAGTCCCTCATTCGAGAAGTTTTACGGCTGCTTGCTACTGAGGGAGTACCATGAACGTTTTATAGATAATCCACTAGCTAGCTTGGGCTGCTTATAATAAACGTTCTATTTTCTGCTGCACTGTCAAATCCCTTTGGTTTCCAGTGACTACACTTTGAATATCTCCTTTATGTTACCTTCAGAGGTCTATATATAACGGATTTAAACAAATCAAATCAAAAGCCCTTTTTATATCAGCAGATGTCACAAAGTTCTTATAAAGAACTCCCAAAAAACCTGAAAGGCTGGAGGCTGCACAACTCAGCAGTTAACATAAGAAACTGGAGGAGTTTTTAGCCTACAGCACACACAGATTACTGTATAGCTTGAGGACAAACCAATGACAAGACATTACACTACACTACATTTTTCAAGATTCCCTAATGATGAGCATGAAAAGATTTCCCTTTAAACTATTCATGGAACAAAAGGCATGCCAAATGCCTAGGATATGCTTATATTCTGAATAGTAAAAACATATCTTGATGATATTCATAGCAATAATCCCTGTCTAAGCATAGGGGGGTGAGAGACTACATTTCCCATCAGCCCCGTGGTGATAGTGTGTCACCTTTGGACTGGCAGCAGACAGTAGCAGTTGGAAACAGTCGGGCACGGTTAACCCACAACGCATTTTAACCCAGAACGTAATGTGAAAGTGGGACACAGGGGCCGTCAGGGCCTGTAAAGCACTGGTTCAGCTTCCTCTGTCATCGTTCCGACAGCAGCTGTGTGGCAGAGCGTAACCGGCGGTAACCAGCGCGGCCCGGGCCTGACCCTGTGTTTGGCTCTGAGGCCTGAGCGCTCTAACCACCCCAGACAGGCGCCTCCATCCCCCCACCTCCTCCCCACGTCCACAGTCACAGCCTGTCACTGGGCATCAGGGTTCACTGGGGTCCCACTGCCCTTATTTGTTTAGTGTTTAGTTGGTCTGTGTGTGGTATAGATCTCATGGGAAGACACAGTTAAAATGCATCATTCAGTGTCTCTTTTAGAAGCATTAGACAGCAGAAGCATTGTCTTTATTTCCCAATACAGTATGACCCCATGTTCCAATTGACATACAGTGAGTTTCAAAAGTATTGGGACAGTGACACATTTGTTGTTTTGGTACAATGACTTTGAGGTTAAAGTGCAGACTGTCAGCTTACATTTGAGGGTATTTTCATCCATATTGGGTGAACAGTTTAGAAATTAACACACTTTTTGTACATAATGTAGTCCCTCCATTTTAGTATTGGGACAAATTCACATATACAATGCATTTCCAAAGTAATCAGACTCATTTTCTTTTTCCACATTTTGTTACATTACAGCCTTATTCTAAAATGTATTAAGAAAACAATCAACCCTTACCTACACACAATACCCCATAATAACAAAGCAAAAACAGGTTGGTAGACATTTTTGCACATTTATTTAAGTATTCAGGCTCTTTACTCAGCACGTTGTTGAAACACCGTTGGCATCGATTACTGCCTCGGGTCTTCTTGTGTATGGACGCTACAAGCTTGGCACACCTGTACTTGGGGAGTTTCTCCCATTCCTCTCTGCAGATCCTCTCAAGCTCTGTCAGGTTGAATGGGGAGCATTGCAGCACAGCTTTTCAGGTCTCTCCAGAGATGTTCGATTGGGTTCAAGTCCAGTTTCTGGCTGGGTCACTCGAGGACATTCAGAGACTTGTCCCGACGCCACTCCTGCGTTGTCTTTGCTATGTGCTTAGGGACATCGTCCTGTTGGAAAATGAACCTTCACCCCAGTCTGAGGTCCTGAGCACTCTGGAGCCGGTTTTCATCAAGGATCTCTCTATACTTTGCTATGTTCATCTTTACCCTGATCATGACTAGTCTCCCAGTCCCTGCCGCTGAAAAACATCCCCATAGCATGATACTGCCACCCCCATGCTTCACCGTAGGGTTGGTGTCAGGTTTCCTCCAGATGTGACACTTGGCATTCAGGCCAAAGAGTTGCTGCAGAGATGGTTGTCCTTCTGGAAGGTTCCCCCATCTCCACATTAGAACTCTAGAGTTCTGTAAGAGATCTGGGTTCTTGGTCACCTCCCTGATCGAGGCCCTTCTCCCTCGATTGATAAGTTTGGGCGGGCAGCCAGTTCTAGGAAGAGTCTTGGTGGTTCCAAACTTTTTCTTCTTCCATTTACAGTAAGAATTATGGAGGCCACTGTGTTCTTGGGGACCTTCAATTCTACAGAAATGTTTTGGTACCCTTCCCCAGATCTGTGCCTCGACCCAATCATGTCTAGGAACTCTACGGACAATTCCTTCAACCTCATAGCTTGGTTTTTGCTCTGACATTCATTGTCAACTGTGGGACCTTATAAAAACAGGTGGGTGCCTTTCCAAATCATGTCCAATCAATTGAATTTACCACATGTGGACTAATGAAGTTGTAGAAAGTTCTCAAGGATGATCAATGGAACAGGATGCACCGGAGCTAAATTTGGATTCTAATAGCAAAGGGTCTGAATACTTATGGAAATAAATGATTCTTGGGTTCTTTATTTTGAATACATTTACAAAAATAAAAAATAAACTGTGTTCACTTTGTCTTTATGGGGCAATGTGTGTAGAATGCTGAGGAAAAAAGTATATTTAATCCATTTCCGAATAAGGCTGTAACGTAACAAAATGTGGAAAAAGTCAAGTGGTCTGAATACTTTCCGAGGGCAACGTATGTGTATTAAAATAGTCAAAAGTTGAGTATTTCGTTCCATATTTCTAGCACGCAATGATTACATCAAGCTTGTGACTTCACAAACTTGTTGGACGCATTTGCTGTTTGTTTTGCTCGTGTTTCCGATTATTTTGTGCCCAATAGAAATTCATGGTAAATCATGTACTGTAATTTTGTAGACACTTTTATTGTAAATAAGAATAGAATATGTTTCTAAAGACCTCTACATTAATGTGGATGTTACCATGATTATGGATAGTCCTGAATGAATCATGAATAATGATGAGTGAGAAAGTTACAGACTCACAAATATCATACCCCCAAAAAATGCTAACCTCTCGCCATTACAATAACAGGGGAAGTTAGCATTTTAGGAGTATGATATTTATGCATCTGTAACTTTCTCACTCATCATTATTCACTATGGGACCAAATACTAAACTTTTGACTACTTTAATTCACATATTGGGGCGGCAGGGTAGCCTAGTGGTTAGAGCGTTGGACTAGTAACCGAAAGGTTGCAAGTTCAAACCCCCGAGCTGACAAGGTACAAATCTGTTGTTCTGCCCCTGAACAGGCAGTTAACCCACTGTTCCTAGGCTGTCATTGAAAATAAGAATTTGTTCTCAACTGACTTGCCTAGTAAAATTAAATATCAGAGAATTTCTCCCACAACTTTTGGTCGCCTAAAATCGGGGGGACTATGTTCACCCGATATGGCTAAAAATACTATCAAATTCAAGCTGACAGTCTGCACTTTAACCTCATCGTCATTGTATAATTAAACATCCAAAGTGCTGGAGTACAGAGCCAAAACAGCAACAACAACAATTCACTGTCCCAATACTTTGGGAGCTCACTGCCTCTGCTCTGGGTGTGACACCAATGACAATGTCGCCTAGCTGTCACTATAGCTAGGGACTCGGCAGAACAGAAACAGCAGTTTTCATCAGTGTCTCACATTTCTGTGGGGTGCGGCGTGATTGCCATGGAAACGCTCAATCTCACTCTTATACCTCTTTGCCGTTACCATGATCAAGTGGATGCCGTGACCTCTGGCTACCTAGTCAGACATTATTGTAATAGTGGCAGGAAGATCCACAGGCCTAATGCACCCTGAGGACAGGCTTAGCCCACAGAGCACGATCACAGTCACTCTGTGGTGGAATGTGATGGTGCACAGCAAAGCAATGGTGCCACAGCACACTACAGAGTTGGGGGGGGGGGGGGGGTTGAAGGTGTGTGGTGGGGGTGGGTACACTTGAGGCTGCATTTATACACAGACATAAATCTGTGACGACATTACAAACAAATCAATATGCTTTTAACATCCATCCTCTCTGCAGCTGCAACGCAATCACCCTTTTCCCTGTACAAATGGCCATATAATGCTGTAGTCAGCTGCACTGAGTTATGGGGACAATTACCAGATGTAATAATGAACTGAGTGGTGTGAGGTGCTGGAAGGAGGGAGAGGTGGTAGGAGGATAATAAGAGCAGCGGGAGACCTCCACTCTTTCAGATCATATCAGATTACCTTGTTATAGGACCCCGTGTGGCAACAAAATACCTCCTCTACCCATCGCCTCCTTTACCATTTTAAACACCTCCATCTCCCCTGCCCACCCTGGCCACAGCAGAATCCCCCTAGGCTCTAAGGGAGGAAGGACAGAGAGAGGAGACAGGAAGGTTGAGGGAGAGAGAGAGAAAGAGTAGGAGGCGATAGAGAAGGGGAGAGAAAGGGGAGTGTGGGGCAACACTAGAGAGAGAAGGAGAAAGAAAGAGAAGGAAGAGAGACATGAGAAGCTTTCCCAGAGTGAAACAGCTGCAAAGAGAGAGAAGCCTGAGACCTTCAGCTGCTCAGCGGAGCGCTTATCACCACATAACTATTCATCAAAGAAATTTGTGTGCAATTAATTACATTATTCCCAAGCCCCCCCATCCATGCCACCGAGTCGTTACTTCAATATCAGCTTTCAGCTAGCCATCTCACTAAGCCGCAGCCTCAGTGCCAAGTCACAGCTAGCTCCCTGAGCTGCCTGGCCAGCCTCAGTGCCATGTTACAGTTAGCACCCTGAGCTGCCTGGCCAGCCTCAGTGCCATGTTACAGTTAGCACCCTGAGCTGCCTGGCCAGCCTCAGTGCCATGTTACAGCTAGTTCCCTGAGCTGCCTGGCCAGCCTCAGTGCCATGTTACAGCTAGCTCCCTGAGCTGGATGGCCAGCCTCAGTGCCATGTTACAGCTAGCTCCCTGAGCTGGATGGCCAGCCTCAGTGCCATGTTACAGCTAGCTCCCTGAGCTGACTGGCCAGCCTCAGTGCCATGTTACAGTTAGCACCCTGAGCTGCCTGGCCAGCCTCAGTGCCATGTTACAGTTAGCACCCTGAGCTGCCTGGCCAGCCTCAGTGCCATGTTACAGTTAGCACCCTGAGCTGCCTGGCCAGCCTCAGTGCCATGTTACAGTTAGCACCCTGAGCTGCCTGGCCAGCCTCAGTGCCATGTTACAGCTAGTTCCCTGAGCTGCCTGGCCAGCCTCAGTGCCATGTTACAGCTAGCTCCCTGAGCTGGATGGCCAGCCTCAGTGCCATGTTACAGCTAGCTCCCTGAGCTGGATGGCCAGCCTCAGTGCCATGTTACAGCTAGCTCCCTGAGCTGCCTGGCCAGCCTCAGTGCCATGTTACAGCTAGCTCCCTGAGCTGCCTGGCCAGCCTCAGTGCCATGTTACAGCTAGCTCCCTGAGCTGCCTGGCCAGCCTCAGTGCCAAGTCACAGCTAGCTCCCTGAGCTGCCTGGCCAGCCTCAGTGCCATGTTACAGCGAGCTCCCTGAGCTGCCTGGCCAGCCTCAGTGCCAAGTCACAGCTAGCTCCCTGAGCTGCCTGGCAAGCCTCAGTGCCATGTCACAGCTAGCTCCCTGAGCTGCCTGGCCAGCCTCAGTGCCAAGTCACAGCTAGCTCCCTGAGCTGCCTGGCCAGCCTCAGTGCCAAGTCACAGCTAGCTCCCTGAGCTGCCTGGCCAGCCTCAGTGCCAAGTCACAGCTAGCTTCCTGAGCTGCCTGGCCAGCCTCAGTGCCAAGTCACAGAGGGCTTCCTGAGCTGCCTGGCCAGCCTCAGTGCCAAGTCACACCTCAATAAAGTGTGCTGCTAGGAGAGAAAAAAGGAAAAATGGCTCCTCTCCTCTCGGCTTGCAGGAGGCTATCATTGCTCTTTTTTTATTGCCATATCTTCCTCCAGGAATTCACTGCCAGTATATTGGCAGGCCTTCCAGTAGATGGAGGCAATGAAATTTAGTGCGGACACTTAACACCGGGTCAAGCCTTGTGCGCGGCTCATGTGTGGTGGTAATATGATAAACAAATGCTTCCAAAATGCACAAACGGAGCCTTTCAGAAGCGGGGAAGAAGATATACACATTATTTCTTCAAAATGGGGGAGTGAGCGTGCTGTCGCCTGGCTCCTGCTATTAAGGAGATAAGATCTAAATAGGTCATTGCAGTGCCATTATAGCAGAACCTGAGGCAGGGCAAGCTCCCAGCCTGAATGTAAAGCAGTAAATAAGCAGAGAAAAATGGTCAAACGGGAGATTCGTTTAAAACGATTCCACTCAAATCTTTAAAAGGAAAGGTCACACAATAAACCTGCAATTTATGTCCATTAACAGCGACTAGCCAGCAGTAATGGACAAAATGTCTGTAATTGAATACCACACCCACACTGGTCTACCTATATATGACTAATGGATATCCTGTATGGCTGATACACATACATGACTAGTAATACACATACATTCTGACTAGATATGAACTAAAGTCACACTGCAATAACAGGACTAGAAATACAAGACAAGTTGTGCTGGGTGACTAATAGCTTGTCCACTAGTACCAGTTAGTCACACCCTTTGGCTTCAGGGCACAGCAGTGAGTGGTTTGATTAGGTCATGGCAGGCTGGTGCTTGTCTCTCATTGATCTGTGATCCCTGGAACAGTGTAGGCAGGAGGGCTGTAAATTACAGCAGAGCTGAGATCAGCTGATCTCCAATCAGCAGGTGGGCGTGACCTCTGTGGAACAGGATGCCGGGCTATCGGCCTAGGGGACAGAAGCCCTGGCCTGTTTTGGCTGGCCACGGTGCAAGGGAACGAGAGCGCGGCGTCTCACCTTACCCGTGTTTAGCTCCCCTGGGCTGCAGGCTGGGGGATTAGAGTGACTGTAAAATCTGTTTAGAGAATATACGGTTCCCTTTTGGCTGGCCGACAGGGTGCTTGTCCGAGGCCATGCGCAGCAAGGTTACAACAGGAGCCCTGTTGTAAACCTTCTTCATTTAGCCGCCTTCCTGAAATTCACGTCGACTACTAGAAGGCCATAAAAGAAGATGGTACAAAATGCGCCAATGTATTAATAGGAACTGGGCCAAGAGTTGACTTGGCTTGTTCTACTTTAGAGGAGGACTACTCAGCATCTGTTTCTACTTTCTCATCAGCTTGGTTTAAATGTGACGGGCACACTAGAGCTGCAATAGAGAACTTCGTAACAACACTAGGCTCTCTATCAGCTTGATGCTAGCTGGCAGGAATTTTCTTTGACCTTAGCATGACTTAAGTCCTTGTATTTGACCTCATGTCAGATCACATGTTAGTGCAGTAGCAGAGTGCACATGCTGATTTCACGATTCAGAATCAACACAATTAAATGACGATGCAGGATCAACAACCAACATCAAGGTTAACTCATGAATCTATAGGTGGAGAAGTCCTAATGCAGTACGAGCAGCATCTGAACAGCTCAGGCACCTCCCCAGTCAGCTGGCGACCTCATATACTTGGCTATATGAGTTAAACAAACAACAAAACAAAACATTTATCTTACAAGAGGCTGACCCTTTTCTGAATATGATGTCGCTAACTGGCACTGTGTAGGAAATGATGGAATCACAAACTTTGTCAAGAATTACTTGGAAACCTAGACTATAACAGAGGTTAAAAACGGACCATGCAATTTGTGGGTCCACAGTGGTTCCAAATGTACAGTATAATACAAGTAAACCAAGATGAATAAGGGATATGACCATTAACATTACAATGTAATAGCATTAACAGGGCAATCGTTCCCCTATGATCCCATCAGGCCATAAAAGTGCAGCTGGAATGTGGACATAATGGAGTCAACAGCAGGGGGGAAATGGCGTCTATATGAGCACAGAGCAACGCTCGGCTCCCTCCATCCTCAGGCCTCCTGCTCTTCACAATCCCAGCCTGGCATTCTCCACATTCTCATCCACACTTCCAGTTCCACCTCCACTCACCACTCTAGCTAGTTGTTAATGACCTGGATACAAGGCTAACTCCTCTTTAACAACATCACAACTGAGCACAGGAGAGCCAGACAGACAGTCGATGGAGGGATGGGACATGCCACGCTTGCATAACATGAATGGCTACCAGGAAAAAAACTGTTTTCAGCAACTGGGCCATGTACCGGATACCAGTTCAATGAGTGATCCTTTCACAGAGGATGAGAACCTTGTATTTATATTTTCCCCAAGCAGTGATAATTCCCCTCCAACCACCAGAAATAAAAACAGATTTCTTTATTGTAAGTTTCCCCAGTATGGTGAAATGTAGGAGTCTACAGCAGAACGCTGAAGAGAATCAGTTACGTCTTTTCGATTTACACGCTGCTGTAAATAGCTACCTGCCATCCGAGACCTGTCAGCACCTACCAGTGGCAAGGCAGCTGGCACAAATAGCTTCCCCACCTGTGTCCAAGCCATATTACCGCACACAGGGGACCTGTTACATTTCAGTTCCACATCACTAGGCACGAAAAGGGACTATTTAAGTCCTCAGCGCCGCTTGTATTTACGTTGAGAATTACAGCCAGATCGAAATCTTGTAATTTTTTTCTACTTCCATCTCCCCAAGAGCGTTCAGTGGCTGTCAGGGATCTTACCAGGGCAAAGTAATTACTGTGTGACCTTCTTTACAAACTATGCCCTCACTCTGTTTTTGTTTTGGTCTGGGCTTCCTCTTCCAAGTAATGGACTTCCTTCAAACCATAAATCACACTTATGTCGCTCCTTTTCATCTTTTGGTTTTGCGCTCTGCCATGTTTTGTTTAGTGCAGCACGTCTTTGTTTATTTTTCTAAATTCAACCAGACAATGCTAGCCGTCTTCCTCCTTTGTCTCTGAAAGGCTCTTTTACAGGCTCTTAGGGCCACAAATGTCAACCACAGGAAGGCAATTATGAGAGTAAAATGACTTCCTTACGGTTATCAATCCACTCTGTGAGCCGGGGGAATGGTTAAAAGTCACCATGTAATGGGGCACAGTTAGAGTTTTCTCCTGGGTCCCAGCCAAGGCTGCTAACCTTGCTATTAATGGCCCCGACAAGCTTTGTCAATGCAATCTGCTGAATGCCTTGAGTGACATGCGATCGATATCCTCCACTCTCCCGGGTCATCACCGGTGACAGAGGCCTAAGTAATAATACAGCCCTGGCTGCCTCCTCTAACTTAAATGCTTCCCCTGCCACAATATTTCTTTTTTGTCTCAGGGCTTGTGAGCTAAATTTTCTCGCCAATCGAAAGAGGAAAATAGGGAGGGTGAAAAGGGGGGTCAGAGGAATTGTTATGTGTCTGGATTGATGCTAGCCAGGGAGCAAGCTTGGCAGGTTGAGGGGGGAGGAGGAGGCACTGGGGGGAGGTGCGCTCAGATAAATCGAAAATGACTGGCTGCCGAGTTGTAATCTGCCAGCGCCGAGCCCCCTGTAGCAACAAGCCAAATGAAAAAGCACGCTGACAGGCCGGAGAGATGGAGGGCCTGCGGTAGAATACAGGAGGAGAAGGAGGGTGCAGGGGAGGGAGAGAAAGAGGCAGAGAGAGGCAGGCAGAGGGAGAGAGAGGCAGGCAGAGGGACAGAGAATGCAGGCAGAGGGAGAGAGAGGCAGGCAGAGGGAGAGAGAGGCAGGCAGAGGGAGAGAGAGGCAGGCAGAGGGACAGAGAATGCAGGCAGAGGGAGAGAGAGGCAGGCAGAGGGAGAGAGAGGCAGGCAGAGGGAGAGAGAGGCAGGCAGAGAGAGAGAGAGGCAGACGGAACGAGAGGCAGGCAGGGAGAGAGAGAGGCAGGCAGAGGGAGAGAGAGGCAGGCAGATGGAGAGATAATGCAGGCAGAGAGATGCAGGCAGAGGGAGAGAGAGAGAGCAGGCAGAGGGAGAGAGAGGCAGGCAGATGGAGAGAGAGGCAGGCAGAGAGAGAGAGAGGCAGACGGAACGAGAGGCAGGCAGAGGGAGAGAGAGACGCAGGCAGAGGGAGAGAGAGGCAGGCAGAGGGAGAGAGAGGCAGGCAGAGGGAGAGAGAGGCAGGCAGAGGGAGAGAGGCAGGCAGAGGGAGAGAGAGGCAGGCAGAGGGAGAGAGAATGCAGGCAGAGAGAGAGACGCAGGCAGAAGGAATGCAGGCAGAGAGAGGCAGGCAGAGGGAGCGAGAGGCAGGCAGAGGGAGAGAGAATGCAGGCAGAGAGAGAGAGACGCAGGCAGAAGGAATGCAGGCAGAGAGAGAGCCAGGCAGAGGGAGCGAGGCGCAGGCAGAAGGAATGCAGGCAGAGAGGCAGGCAGAGGGAGCGAGGGGCAGGCAGAGAGAGAATGCAGGCAGAGAGACGCAGGCAGAAGGAATGCAGGCAGAGAGAGAGCCAGGCAGAGGGAGAGAGGCGCAGGCAGAAGGAATGCAGGCAGAGAGAGAGGCAGGCAGAGGGAGCGAGAGGCAGGCAGAGAGAGAATGCAGGCAGAGAGAGAGATGCAGGCAGAAGGAATGCAGGCAGAGAGAGAGCCAGGCAGAGGGAGAGAGGCGCAGGCAGAAGGAATGCAGGCAGAGAGAGAGGCAGGCAGAGGGAGAGAGGCAGGCAGAGGCAGAGAGGCATGCAGAGGGAGAGAGGCGCAGGCAGAAGGAATGCAGGCAGAGAGAAGCAGGCAGAGGGAGCGAGAGGCAGGCAGAGGGAGAGAGAATATGAAGAGACATTTATGTTTGTTCCTGTCATGAAGGTGTCAGGGAGCTGGGAGAGAAATGTGGCATGTGGTTGCAGGCAGTACATAAAATACACACCATATATGCACGCATGCCCACACACAAACAAGCACACACACACACACACACAATCCCCAGCTGGAGTACACAATATATCCATTACAATTTCTAATAAGCTCCATGTTCCACCAGTTCTCAAACTCTGTCAATTGGTCTAGGACACTGCATCGCAGCACTAGCTGTGCCACCAGAGACTCTGGGTTTGCGCCCAGGCTCTGTCGCAGCCGGCCGCGACCGGGAGGTCCGTGGGGCGACGCACAATTGGCCTAGCGTCGTCCGGGTTAGGGAGGGTTTGGCCGGTAGGGATATATCCTTGTCTCATCGTGCACCAGCGACTCCTGTGGCGGGCCGGGTGCAGTGCGGCTTTGTTGGGTTGTGTTTCGGAGGACGCACGGCTTTCGACCTTTGTCTCTCCTGAGCCCGTATGGGAGTTGTAGCGATGAGACAAGATAGTAACAACTAACAATTGGATATCATGAAATTGGAGAGAAACAGGGGTAAAATTTTGGAAAAAGAAAATGTGTTATTTGTATGTCTGGGTGGTGTGTGTACAAGAGCATGTAAAGCTAAAATAATATGGCATATTTGCATTAATATTCCTATTTCACTTTTTAACAGACACATAGAGAAACACACACGCACATGCACACACACACACACACACACACACACACACACACACACACACACACACACACACACACACACACACACACACACAGAAAGGCAGTCGTCCAGCCCTCAACCAGCAGGTGGATCACCTTCCCAACATCAAACCCAACACAAGAGCTCCACCTACTGCAAGTGCCTTCTCTGCAGTCCGGAGTCCTTTGTTAAGACACGAGACCCTGGGAAAATAATGCCCCTTGAAGACAAAGCAGAGACTGTCTACTACAGATGTTACACAGAGAGACAATATCTTACCCATTCTAGTTAATCTCCCAGTAACCTTTTCTCATTGACATGATGGTGTGCAGACCAGGAGTCTCAGTGATACAGACGAGGGTAATGAGGTTAGATGGAGTCTGGCCTGTAGTCTGGCTGCATAACACAGTGTCAGGGGTGATGAGAGCTAAGAGCTAAGCCCTCTCGTTGTCACAGGTATTATTGTGTAAGCCTCACGCCTGTTAAACAGGAGCTAGGAGTGTGTGTGTGTGTGTGGGGGGGGGGGGGGGCAGGGCTGACTGCCACTCCACACTGTCTGCCTGCTGGCATGAATACACAGCCACCTTCCTATCCCTGATAATAACACAATGTCAGTCCAGTCAGGCTACATAGGACAGACAGAAAGACAGACTGGCTTAGTGATCTGGATCTCAATGAAGCTCTCCCAGTAAAACTATGAGCAGACCGCATCAGGCCTTCCCACCCACGTGGAGTAGACAGACACCAGACACAGAGCAAACTATCTGGTTTATGCACAGCCATCCATAACACAACACAGAGTTTACAAATGATCAGATGAGGAAAGCATATATATAAATCACTTGCACACCATAGGGGAGGTCTTATGAATTCCCAATAACAGAGAGAATAACACTGTTCTGTTTTTCAAGAATGATCCATATTTCTTTGCCTGTTTGCCTCTCTGTCCATCCAATGCTTTTATTTTCCTTCCCTTCCCCAGCAGCAGCAGACACACACAGCAGTCCACAGCACAGCCAGGCGATAGGGGCCTGCATGCTGGTTGTCTGTAAAGCCGACATTTCCTCCCCTCTGTTTCATTTGCAGACCTGCAGCTCTCTGTCGGACTGTCACAGAGAAAAGCCATCTCCCTCACAGCATGGCGGCTGTTCCAGGGCCACGGCGATCTGCACCACGCCACACTCACTTGCTTCCGCACGGTCCCACTTCCTGCTCCCCACTGAGCTATTGAGGAAATCACAGCTGATACCCAATCATTTGTCTACCGTATGCAGCTCGCTACGGCTCGACCCCCGGTCGAGGCACGGTGAAAGGGGGAGAAGTGGGAGAACTGTCTAACTCTTCTCAGAGGGAAACACTGGGAAATAATTTGTGTAACTCAGCACAGCAGTTTTGGTGAAAAGCACAGAGAAATGAATAAAAGGGAGCCAGTGTCTTCAGTGTTTGTCGAGGAAAATGTGCTACTCAGCTCAGGGGTTTAAGGCATTATTATTATTACTACTGTTATTATTAGTAGTAGTATTACTTTTACTCAAGACAGTTTTTTCAACAACAGAAAAGGTGGTGTAATCCTTTTAAATCTACTCATTCAGTAGCATAATAAACAATCACCAAGGCACGTGGACTTCGTACCTAATCAGGGAAAGGCGGTGGTGGAGGAGAGTACTGTGGGGTTTTAATGGTCTCCCTGATTATCTTCCTGACTTCTCTGTGGCGCATGTTGTGTTAGAAGTCAGATGTCTGTGAACCCCAGGCCCCAGAAGTCAGATGTCTGTGAACCCCAGGCCCCAGAAGGCAGATGTCTGTGAACCCCAGGCCCCAGAAGTCAGATGTCTGTGAACCCCAGGCCCCAGAAGTCAGATGTCTGTGAACCCCAGGCCCCAGAAGTCAGATGTCTGTGAACCCCAGGCCCCAGAAGTCAGATGTCTGTGAACCCCAGGCCACAGAAGTCAGATGTCTGTGAACCCCAGGCCCCAGAAGTCAGATGTCTGTGAACCCCAGGCCCCAGAAGTCAGATGTCTGTGAACCCCAGGCCCCAGAAGGCAGATGTCTGTGAACCCCAGGCCCCAGAAGTCAGATGTCTGTGAACCCCAGGCCCCAGAAGTCAGATGTCTGTGAACCCCAGGCCCCAGAAGTCAGATGTCTGTGAACCCCAGGCCCCAGAAGGCAGATGTCTGTGAACCCCAGGCCCCAGAAGGCAGATGTCTGTGAACCCCAGGCCCCAGAAGTCAGATGTCTGTGAACCCCAGGCCCCAGAAGTCAGATGTCTGTGAACCCCAGGCCCCATAGCATTCTAGTCTCCAGGATAAGTCTTACATAACCACTGGCTAAGCCAGGGATCACAGGGTTATCAGTGCAGCCTTGCTATTGCTGGCAAATCCACATATTTCTCTGCTCAAATCAATTGCACAGCCATAAAAACTAAGCCAAAGAGGCAATCATCTGGTAATTAAAGTCTGTTAAAACACTGATAACCTGCATCTCAAATCCTTGTCCACCACACTGGCTGATTAGATACAGTTGGGACTGTGGTGGACGGATCAGCAGGATGTGGTGTTTGTGTGTGTGAAACTGCGGGCGACCTCACTATTATCTAATCTGTACTAATCCACAAGCAGTAAGATTTTAGACTAATAACCAGCGCTAAGATAAGATTTAATGTTTTATGATGCTCAGGCTAATCATATCATTTATGACTACAGAAGGGATGATTCATGGGGATCTATGTGATAATGTAAGTACTGTAGGCTACATCAAAGTTATCTACCACAGATGGAACAGCAGTTTGCAATTAGAAAGTCCAACACCAACCCAAGAGGTCAAGACCCTTGATCATGCTAGAAACAACATCAAACTTATCAAAGTCATAAAATATCTTTGACATTTTTAAGATACATACCAATGATTTCCAAGACAAGAACAGTGGTGGTCTCCCTGATTATCTTCCTGACTTCTCTGTGGCTCATGTTGTGTTAGAATTGACTTTGATAACTTTGATGTTGTGACTAGCGTGATCAAGGGTCTTGACCTCTTGGGTTGGTGTTGGACTTTCTAATTGCAGTGTTAATGTTAGATGAAGATTGTTGTGTCCTATACATTGTTAGTGTACTACACACAATACACTAGCACAGCAAAATACACATCAACCATGTCGTGTAGCTTTGAGGAACTGCTGACAGCATTCCACACCAAGCAGTTGTAATGAATTATTGAGAAGTTTACTGAATTTGCCAAGGTTTGGTATAAACTTAAAAGTGTCAGAACGTTAGGGGGTTTGGGGGGAGAGAGAGAGAATGCTTTCTTTTCTACAGTCTCTCTCACCCCTGGAGAGCAAGTGTGAGCAATAGTACAATGCTAAAAGAAGCAACTGTATCCAGAGGTTTAAAAAAAAATAATACTTCAGAGATTTTCAAACTATGCTGTTTTCCTTTGCATCCGTTTTTCTATTCTGTATCCCACTTTCCCAGTGTGTGCTAGCCTATATAGTTAAATGTACACGGTCATGAGAGTATACAACATACAGTTTTTTACAGGGCCAAGTATGTGATGTTAATCCAGGCACAAGAGCTAATGTAAAAATTCCCTTGAGCAAAATGTTAAGTACACCGGTAAATAATATATCACTCGCTTGCTGAGCAGAGAGACTGACACAGAATGTGAGCGAGCTCAGTTCTCTCTCATGTAAGCAGCACACTGCCTCTCTCCTCTGTCCCAGAAGAATGTACAATATGCCCACCACTACACTAGTTTCTAGCTGCTTAGTTTTTCTATTCCAAAGCTAATTTCCTACCCCACAGCTGCTTCTGTCAAACCCAGAAGAGAGCTCCACCAACCAGCAGCACACATGTCACCTTACTGATGACCTGCAGGTGGTGCTACATGACAACACATCAAGAGAGGCTGAGGAAAAGAAGATATGGAGAGGAGATGGAGAAAAGCAGAGTGGAGGGGAAACAATGACAGGAATAGACAATAGAGCAGTGGTAGTCACTCATATTTCAGAGGGAGACACTTGTGAAACAAATGAGGTTGGGGATCACAAAGCCACATTGTACAAGATATTAAATTGATATTAACATGGAGAATCAAGCTATCTCATTCTCTGATTCTCTATTTTAGGACTCTTTGGGTTATAAGAAACACATGTTTAACATAATTTTATGAATGTTGAACTGCATCAGAAAGGTATTGGAATGTTCAGTAAATCATCATATGATCGTTTGTGGAGAAGCATCACTCTCCCTTCTAAAAAGGCCTGCACATTTGTAGGAAGAAAACGTTTTCAAGATGCGCCAGAAGCACTAGAAATGCTATTACTGCTCTGTTTGTCTCAGCCGCTAATAAGGTTACTCACGTAACCACAGTTCTATGAAGTAAGATGCACATTTGGCTGACAGAAAAACAACACATTCTTTAAGATTATTGCCACGAGCCATGCAATGACTATGACCGCAATAGAAGACAGAGGACAGAGGTTAGAGGACAGAGGTTAGAGGACAGAGGACAGAGGTTAGAGGTTAGAGGACTGAGGTTAGAGGACAAAGGACAGAGGACAGAGGTTATAGGACAGAGGTTAGAGGTTAGAGGACTGAGGTTAGAGGACAGAGGACAGAGGTTAGAGGACTGAGATTAGAGGACAGAGGACAGATATTAGAGGACTGATGTTAGAGGACAGAGGTTAGAGGACTGAGGTTAGAGGACTAAGGTTAGAGGACTAAGGTTAGAGGACTGAGGTTAGAGGACTGAGGTTAGAGGACAAAGGACAGAGGACAGAGGTTAGAGGACTGAGGTTAGAGGTTAGAGGACAGAGATTAGAGGACTGATGTTAGTGGACAGAGGTTAGAGGATAGAGGACAGAGATTAGAGATTAGAGGACAGAGGTTAGAGGATAATGAGTGAAATGGGGAGTAATAAACTATTCTCTGACAAGCCTTTCTTTAATCACAACCTGCATGGCATTTCATTTATTGGTGTGCTTAGTAGAATTACAATATCATGTGAATATACAAAATCAAATCAAAAGTATAATAGCATTGTTAGTATATTATTAAAACGGAAGACATTGGACAACCTTTAATTCAAATAAAGACAAAGCAACCAAATGCCAGAGGTCATAGTAACATAATACATGCTCTTATGGCATACTGATATGGTACAATGACATTCCAATGGTAAGTGACTCTGCTTAACCTGATGACTCAGCTCAACTGTGTGAATGAGGAGACGTAATGTACCACAGTGAACAGGCTGATATTATTATACCATGACAGCCTTGTGCTAAGAACTATAATGTGTCGACTTGCTCTTTTGCTCTGAACTAGCTGACAAACACAACGGTCAGCAGGTGAACTTATGTCATGCTTCTATATATGCTGTAGGGTAGGCGAACATAGTTTAGACCCACACAAACACATGCACACAGTCCCATAGGCTTTGTGTGTGCTAAGTATAGTGTGTTATTCATAAGGACTTCTCATACAGAGAGGGCAGAGCTAGAGGCATTAAAGGAGAGGACAGAGCTAGTGGCATTAAAGGAGAGGGCAGAGCTAGTGGCATTAAAGGAGAGGGCAGAGCTAGTGGCATTAAAGGAGAAGGCAGAGCTAGAGGCGTTTAAGGAGAGAGCAGAGCTAGAGGCGTTAAAGGAGAGGGCAGAGCTAGAGGTGTTTAAGGAGAGGGCAGAGCTAGAGGCGTTTAAGGAGAGGGCAGAGCTAGAGGCGTTTAACCTCTTGAAACTCTGGGGGCGCAATTTCATTTTTGGATGAAAAAACGTTCCCGTTTTAAACAAGATATTTTGTCACAAAAAGATGCTCGACTATGCATATAATTGATAGCTTTGGAAAGAAAACACTCTGAATGTTCCAGAACTGCAAAGATATTGTCTGTGGGTGCCCTAGAACGGGAGCTACAGGCAAAACCAAGATGAAACGGCAACCAGGAAATCAGCAGGATTTTTGAGGCTCCGTTTTCCATTGTCTCCTTATATGGCTGTGAATGCGAGAGGAATGAGCCTGCCCTTTCTGTCGTTTCCCCAAGGTGTCTGCAGCATTGTGACGTATTTGTAGGCATATCATTGGAAGATTGACCATAAGAGACTAAATTTTCCAGGTGTCCGCCCGGTGTCCTCCGTCGAAATTGGTGCGTCATTTTCAGCTGCTGGTATTTTTCTATGCGATTCTGAGGGGAAAGCAGGCTTCCACGAACTGCATATCAATGAAGAGATATGTGAAAAAACACCTTGAGGATTGATTCTAAACAACGTTTTCCATGTTTCGGTCGATATTATGGAATTAATTCGGAAAAGGTTTGATGTTTTGGTGACTGAATTTTCGGTTAGTTTCGGTAGCCAAATGTGATGTACAAAACGGAGCGATTTCTCCTACACAAAGATTCTTTCAGGAAAAACTGAACATTTGCTATGTAACTGAGAGTCTCCTGCAGAGCTAGAGGCGTTAAAGGATAGGGCAGAGTTAGAGACATTTTAAAGGGGGAGGCAGAGCTAGGGGGGCAGAGCTAGAGCGTTAAAGGATAGGGCAGAGAGAGACATTTTAAAGGGGGAGGCAGAGCTAGGGGGGCAGAGCTAGAGGCGTTAAAGGATAGGGCAGAGTTAGAGACATTAAAGGAGAGCTAGGGGGGGCAGAGCTAGAGGCGTTTAAGGAGAGGGCAGAGCTAGAGGCGTTTAAGGAGAGGGCAGAGCTAGAGGCGTTAAAGGAGAGGGCAGAGCTAGAGGCGTTAAAGGAGAGGGCAGAACTAGAGGCGTTTAAGGAGAGGGCAGAGCTAGAGGCATTAAAGGAGACGGCAGAGCTAGAGGCGTTAATGGAGAGGGCAGAGCTAGAGGCGTTTATGGAGAGGGCAGAGCTAGAGGCGTTTAAGGAGAGGGCAGAGCTAGAGGCGTTTATGGAGAGGGCAGAGCTAGAGGCGTTTAAGGAGAGGGCAGAGCTAAAGGCATTAAATGAGAGGGCAGAGCTAGAGGCATTAAAGGAGAGGGCAGAGCTAGAGGCGTTTAAGGAGAGGGAAGAGCTAGAGGCGTTTAAGGAGAGGGCAGAGCAAGAGGTGTTTAAGGAGAGGGCAGAACTAGAGGAGTTAAAGGGGAGGGCAGAGCTAGAGGCATTAAAGGAGAGGGCAGAACTAGAGGTGTTAAAGGAGAGGGCAGAGCAAGAGGCATTTAAGGATATGGCAGAACTGGGGCCGTTTAAGGAGAGGGCAGAACTAGAGGTGTTAAAGGAGAGGGCAGAGCAAGAGGCGTTTAAGGAGAGGGCAGAGCTAGAGGCGTTTAACCTCTTACACTTATGGTGGCGCTATTTCATTTTTGGAAGAAAAACGTTCCCGTTTTAAACAAGATATTTTGTCACAAAAAGATGCTCGACTATGCATATAATTGCTACTGTTCGAAAGAAAACACTCTGACGTGTCCAGAAATACAAATATCTTCTCTGTGCGTGCCCTAGAACGTGAGCTTCAGGCAAAACCAAGATGACTTGGCATCCAGGAAATGACAAGGATTTTTGAGGCTCTGTCTTTCATGATCTCCTTATATGGCTGTGAACGCAAGAGGAATGAGTCTGCCCTTTCTGTCGTTTCCCCAAGGTGTCTGCAGCATTGTGACGTATTTGTAGGCAGATCGTTGGAAGATTGACCATAAGAGACCACATTTACCACGTGTCCGCCCGGTGTCCTGCGCCGAAATTGGTGCGCAAAAGTCACCTGCCAGTATTTTTCCATGGGGCAGAGAGAGAAAGCAAGCTTCCAAGAACTGCATGTCAATGAAGAGATATGTGAAAAAACACCTTGAGGATTGATTCCAAACAACGTTTGCCATGTTTCGGTCGATATTATGTAGTTAATCCGGAAAAAGTTTCACGTTGTAGGTGACTGCATTTTCGGTTCGTTTCGGTAGCCAGGCGCAATGTAGAAAACGGAACGATTTCTCCTACACACAGACGCTTTCAGGAAACACTGCGCATTTGGTATGTGGCTGGGAGTCTCCTCATTGAAAACATCAGAAGCTCTTCAAAGGTAAATTATTTTATTTATTTGGTTATCTGGCTTTTGTGAAAATGTTGCGTGCTAAATGCTACACAAAATGCTATGCTAGCTTTGCATACTCTTACACAAATTAGTCAATTTCTGTGGTTCAAAAGCATATTTTGAAAATCTGAGATGACAGTGTTGTTAAGAAAAGGCTAAGCTTGAGAGCAAACGCATTATTTTAATTTTATTTGCGATTTTCAGAAATCGTTAACGTTGCGTTATGCTAATGAGCCTGAGGCTTAGTCACAATCCCGGATCCGGGATGGGGAGTTTCAAGAGGTTAAGGAGAGGGCAGAGCTAGAGGCATTAAAAGGAGAGGGCAGAGCTAGAGGCGTTAAAGGAGAGGGCAGAGCTAGAGGCGTTTAAGGAGAGGGCAGAGGTAGAGGAGTTAAAAGGAGAGGGCAGAGCTAGAGGCGTTAAAGGAGAGGGCAGAGTTAGAGACATTTTAAAGGTGGGAGGCAGAGCTAGGGGGGGGCAGAGCTAGAGGCGTTAAAGGAGAGGGCAGAGCTAGAGGCATTAAAGGAGAGGGCAGAGCTAGAGACGTTTAAGGAGAGGGCAGAGCTAGAGATGTTAAAGGAGAGGGCAGAGCTTGAGGCGTTTAAGGAGAGGGCAGAGCTAGAGGCGTTAAAGGAGAGGGCAGAGCTAGAGGGGTTAAAGGAGAGGGCAGAGCTAGAGGCATTTAAGGAGAGGGCAGAGCTAGATGCGTTAAAGGAGAGGGCAGAGCTAGAGGCATTAAAGGAGAGGGCAGTAAAGTGACGTTGACAGGCAAAAGGCAGTACAACTTGTCCACAATGGTTGTGTTATGTGGCTTTTGCATTTTTATAGAATCAAGGTCTGCTGGATTGCTCCTTGCTTCTTCTGCCTGTGGGTGAAAAAGTGTGTGTGCATTGGTCTTTCTGTCTGTCTATTTGTATGTCTACTTAAAATGTATTCCACAGATTGTGATATAAACCCCCCTCCAAAATACACTAATTACACGGTGCCCAGATTGGCAATGCTGTGCCACATGGCAGATGAGAACGGACTATAGCTCCTGGCACAGTCACAGTCTGTCTCCTTCAAGGACATACTGCAGCACAGGACCTTAAACTGGCCCCATCTCCACGCCTCACATTCAGTTAACTGCTTGCACACTAGAAGAAAAAACACCAAAGATAAAACCATATACAGTGGGGCAAAAAAGTATTTAGTTAGCCACCAATTGTGCAAGTTCTCCCACTTCAAAAGATGAGAGAGGCTTGTAATTTTCATCACAGGTACACTTCAACTATGACAGACAAAATGAGAAAAACAATCCAGAAAATCACATTGTAGGATTTTTAATGAATTTATTTGCAAATTATGATGGAAAATAAGTATTTGGTCACCTACAAACAAGCAAGATTTCTGGCTCTCACAGACCTGTAACTTCTTCTTTAAGAGGCTCCTCTGTCCTCCACTCGTTACCTGTATTAATGGCACCTGTTTGAACTTGTTATCAGTATAAGACACCTGTCCACAACCTCAAACAGTCACACTCCAAACTCTACTATGGCCAAGACCAAAGAGCTGTCAAAGGACACCAGAAACAAAATTGTAGACCTGCACCAGGCTGGGAAGACTGAATCTGCAATAGGTAAGCAGCTTGGTTTGAAGAAATCAACTGTGGGAGCAATTATTAGGAAATGGAAGACATACAAGACCACTGATAATCTCCCTCGATCTGGGGCTCCACGCAAGATCTCACCACGTGGGGTCAAAATGATCACAAGAACGGTGAGCAAAAATCCCAGAACCACACAGGGGGACCTAGTGAATGACCTGCAGAGAGCTGGGACCAAAGTAACAAAGCCTACCATCAGTAACACACTACGCCGCCAGGGACTCAAATCCTGCAGTGCCAGACGTGTCCCCCTGCTTAAGCCAGTACATGTCCAGGCCCGTCTGAAGTTTGCTAGAGAGCATTTGGATGATCCAGAAGAAGATTGGGAGAATGGAATATGGTCAGATGAAACCAAAATATAACTTTTTGGTAAAAACTCGTCGTGTTTGGAGGACAAACAATGCTGAGTTGCATCCAAAGAACACCATACCTACTGTGAAGCATGGGGGTGGAAACATCATGCTTTGGGGCTGTTTTTCTGCAAAGGGACCAGGACGACTGATCCATGGAAAGAATGAATGGGGCCATGTATCGTGAGATTTTGAGTGAAAACCTCCTCCCATCAGCAAGGGCATTGAAGATGAAACGTGGCTGGGTCTTTCAGCATGACAATGATCCCAAACACACCCCCCGGGCAACGAAGGAGTAGCTTCATGAGAAGCATTTCAAGGTCCTGGAGTGGCCTAGCCAGTCTCCAGATCTCAACCCCATAGAAAATCTTTGGAGGGAGTTGAAAGTCCGTGTTGCCCAGCAACAGCCCCAAAACATCACTGCTCTAGAGGAGATCTGCATGGAGGAATGGGACAAAATACCAGCAACAGTGTGTGCACCTTGTGAAGACTTACAGAAAACGTTTGACCTCTGTCATTGCCAACAAAGGGTAAATAACAAAGTATTGAGATAAACTTTTGTTCTTGATCAAATACTTATTTTCCACCATAATTTGCAAATAAATTCATTAAAAACCCTACAATGTGATTTTCTGGATTTTTTCCCTCATTTTGTCTGTCATAGTTGAAGTGTACCTGTGATGAAAATTACAGGCCTCTCTCATCTTTTTAAGTGGGAGAACTTGCACAATTGGTGGCTGACTAAATACTTTTTTGCCCCACTGTAGATAGATACTGCATTTACAGAGATGAACTTAACCTGTTATTTAGCCAGTTCCGCAGTTTAAATTCCTTACTTGCCTTCATGGGCTTCTGCTGGAATAGAATTGTGTTGAGCTGCAGCACACCATGAAGGAGGAGGAGAGGAGGCAGAGAGGACCCTGGAAGTTACTTCAGCTTGTAGCCTGGGGCCAGGCTGGGAACTTTCAAAAGATTCCCCATATAACTCTGATTAAAAAAAACACAATGGACCTCTTTAACTTTCAGCGCTAATAATTGATGAACACAAAGGTCCTCTTGAATTTTCTATGTGAAAGATGATCTGACATTCTGAGGTTCACTGAATCTGAGCCTCCTCTCACCCACTCTCCCTCCTTCTCTTTCTCTCTCTCTCTGCCTCCCTCTTATCCCTCGCTGTCTCTCTCTCTCCTTCTCTCTCATCCTCCCTCCCTTCCTTCCTCAGTCACTCCTCTCCTCCTGCTCTCCATCTCCTTATAACTTTAGGCTAATTGCAGCGATTTTAGATCATTGTTATTAAAAACAGAAGAGCTGCGCAGCAGTGGAGCTTTACGAGTTGAGCTCCCAGGGGGGGACAGGGAGGAGAGGGAGGACAGGGAGGAGAGGGAGAAGGGAGAGGACAGGGAGGAGAGGGAGGAGAGGGAGGAGAGGGAGGAGAGGGAGGAGAGTGAGGGGAGGGAGGACAGGGAGGAGAGGGAGAAGAGGGAGGACAGGGAGGACAGGGAGGAGAGGGAGAAGAGGGAGGACAGGGAGGACAGTGAGGAGAGGCAGAAGAGGGAGAAGAGGGAGAAGAGGGAGGAGAGGGAGGAGAGTGAGGGGAGGGAGGAGAGGGAGGATAGGGAGGAGAGGGAGGAGAGGGAGGATAGGGAGGAGAGGGAGGACAGGGAGGAGAGGGAGGACAGGGAGGAGAGAGAGGAGAGGGAGGACAGGGAGGAGAGAGAGGAGATGGAGGAGAGGGAGAAGAGGGAGGAGAGTCCCTGCATCATGATGACTTCAATCAGGCCCTGCAGAATGGACCCAATGCCTTTGTTTTCCTCTCTATATGAATGTGATGCTGTTAGACACACACAACAACACACTCCAGTGCACTTAAGGATGAATACAAGAGAGAGAAAGAGAGAACACAACATCTCTGCTCCTTTCACTTTTCATTTCACTCTATGAGGCATACATGGATGAACAGACATACAAGTGAACATACACGCCTGCAACTAGATACAATACAATACACACACACACACACACACACACACACACACACACACACACACACACACACACACACACACACACACACACACACACACACACACACACACACACACACACACACACACACACACACACACACACACACACACACACACTTGTAGATATGGAGAGAGGGCAAGGATAATTTAGTTTTTTCTCTAACATAAAATAAACTAAAAAGAGACCTGCAGACTGCTCCTAAGCAATTATTTTTGCAATACACACACGTACACAAACACACAGCTCCAACAAGGTAGGTCTGTGTACCGTGAGAGGTACCAGTGAACTAACCACTGTGATTAATTAAGTTGTAACCGGATCAATTCAAATTACTGAGCCTTTTTCCGTTCTCATGCTAGGCAGCACAATGCTGTTTGAGTGTCTGTCTGTCTGCCTGTCTGTTGCACCATGTAACTACTACAGACACATTACAGCACAGCACTCCCTCGTTGACTTGGTTATGGTGGGCCATTCTGATCAATACTACTGGGAAACTTGCTGAGGGTTGGAGAGAGAGAGAGAGAGAGAGAGAGAGAGAGAGAGAGAGAGAAGCAAAGCATGAGTTGAGACAGAGAGAGGTGTGGTTAAAGAAAGGTTCCGTTATATGAACTGCAATCTGTGAATACCGAGTATGTGGAAATGCACACGAGCACTACAGGCACAATTGAGTCAGAGATTGATCTTGGAGGTGGAATTGGCCTATAGGGAGCTATACATTAGCCTGATCAATCACCAGCACTGTGAAAAAACTACTTTTCCTCTCGTCTAGACTATGTGTGTTTCTTCCAGTTACTGATCTCTGTTGGATGGTAATGTTGTCGCTCAGCTGCATCGAATTTCAACAACCTGTCAGGCAGTGTGAGAGCTATGGGCCGGGCGAAATGCTCCCAGCTAATGTTTCAGGGAGACCATGAATACTGGATGTCAGCAGTAGAGGGAAATATACCTTATGGGGGGGGGGGGTTACAGGGTACACCTATATAACATATATAAAAGGTTAACTGTGCTTACAGGAACTGCTCTTTCACAAACGCATAGGATGCATCCCACATGGCACCATATTCCCTATTTAGTGCACTACTTTTGGCCAGGTCCCATAGTGAATAGGGTGCCACTTCGGATGCAGACATATATATACAGAATAACTCCATGGAGGGGGGAGAAACCAATCTCCCCAGTCGTATTGACATCAGAACCCTAAGTGCCCCTGTGCTGAGTTCAACCCAGGGAACATCATTTGTTGTCCAACACTTCCTCCTCACTCTCACTCTCCAGTAGAGGACAGGAGAGTCCTGGCAGGTAGTGAAATTAGCAGGGATGAATCTAAATCAGCTGACTGATACACATTCACACACACATTCACACACACACACAAGTGCCCACGTATGCCTCCACACACACAGAGAGAGAACACAGGGTCCTCTACTACACAACATGTCGGCCCCCTCCCTAACCATGCATAATGCATGGGAACATGTAAATACGTTATTCCACGTTGCATGCATTAATGATCGCGATTCTTAACCTTATTATGTTTATGCTGCTTGGGGGGGGGGTGAATAATGAATAATGAATAGGGGGTATGTTATCAGAGAATGAAGAAGAGCAGTCTTGTTTCTCAGCTGATATAGGGAGTACACACACCCGGCTATGCCCCCCACCACCACCACAAAAACTCAAACACACAAACATCCCTTCTAGTCCATTGGATCCTGTGAAATGAGTGGTTCACCCCGGTTCATTCCAATACTAGGGTGCATAAAACATAACACATGAAACTACAAACACAAACACGCAGATATGTACCCTCACCACCTCCAGTCCCCTTACCCCGGACACATGAGGAGAGAGATACGGAGAGACAGAGAGAGAGAGCAAGAGAGAGAGAAAGAGAGAGAAAGAGAGAGAATGAGAGAGGGTGAGAGAGAGAGAAAAAGAAAGATGGAGATAATAGAGAGAGAATGGGGGGAGTGAAAGAGGGAGAGAGAGAGACAGAGGGCCTGGTGGAAAAGTGACAGCTCCTGCTTGTCTTGTCATGTTCTTGTTCCACAGAGAGTGAGGTGTCCAGGAGGCCTGTCAATCTGACAGCCGGGAGAGAAGCTCTGAAGATGACAGCTCATCTCGTCTGCTCCATTCATTCTCTTCCTCTATTCCTTCCTTTTGCTCCCGCCCTCTCCTTCCCTTTCCTCTCTCTGTCCCTCTCTCTCCCCTCACTCCCTCTCTCTATTTTTCTCCCCCCTTGATCTGTCTTTCCCGCTCTCTCCCTCTCTCTGTCTTCCTCGCTCGCTCTTTCCCTCGTTCACACGTGCCGCAAACTACGAGGTGACCTTTCGCAGCCTCAGCAGCTGCCATTCTTTCTCCGCTCACCATCCAAACGAAAGAGAGAGAGAAAGAAGGAAAGAAAAACAGGCCGTCCCCTGCGGGTGACTGCTATGGTTCCAGTTGAGCGTAATCACTGTTTATTAGGCTGGCCCTGTCATGTGGAAGGGGCCACAGCCACATATTAAAGTGATTAGACAATTAGGGCCATTATGGTATTACACTGCCCAATGTCATGGAGATCACACATTACACTGTGCTGTGGAGGGAGAGAGGGAGGGAGGGAGAGAGAGAGGAGGAATGAGGAAGAAGAGAAACTCCACCACCAGCATTTCAATGACTTTAAGCCAGCAGAACATGTGCTTAATGATGTCAGCCAGACTCTTGTGCACTGGTGCCCTATTTAGAACCCCCCCACCCGGTTCACATTAACACAAAGGGGTATTGGGGAATAGCTAAGGAGAGCAGAGATCTAACAAGGGTATGATAGAAAACTAATTAACAATAGCCCAAGTACTCATTTTTAAAACTAACTAAACACCGACTCAGATTCCTTATTTTCATATGTTTGAATTAAATGAACAGCAGGCAGAGATTTGTATCCACATGATCAGCAGTGGGTCCATTATCCCAGCTAAATAATCCAGGCCATATGCATTGTGATCTGAGGCTGCAAAACAATCCCATTAAAAATAACTTTCTCCATCAATAGGTAATAGTGGATTCTATACCTTCAAAGACTCTGCTTTCTACTTTCATCCTGACCCAATAACAAGGGAAAAAACAGCACACTAAGTAACCATAGAAAGAACAGGACAGACACCAGAACGTCTGTATGAGTAAAGGTGCTAACTAAAACAACAAACTAATGAATACTAGAGACAAACTGCTTGTCTCTCTCTCAGGCTGACAGTGCCACAGGGATTATGGGATGTTTCAATGACATCAACATGTAAGAGGAGAGGGCAGGGGAGGGAGGGAAGGAAAAGGGGGGAGGAGGGAAGGAAAGGAGAGGTAGCAGCATCTGGAGGGAGCGTTCACAGCACCCAGACGGACGATGGTCCGTTTCCTCCACCGTTCCACAGAGAGAGAGGGAAGGAAAGGAGAGGTAGCAGCATCTGGAGGGAGCGTTCACAGCACCCAGACGGACGACGGTCCGTTTCCTCCACCGTTCCACAGAGAGAGAGGGAAGGAAAGGAGAGGTAGCAGCATCTGGAGGGAGCGTTCACAGCACCCAGACGGACGACGGTCCGTTTCCTCCACCGTTCCACAGAGAGAGAGGGAAGAAAAAAAAGAAAAGGGAAATCTGTTTCCTGTCATCTCCCATCTTGTCAGTCTCTGTTCAGACATCTTGCATCTCCTCCACCAGCTGTTTAATGGCCAAGCTGACAGATGGCTCCCTTGCTTTGATATATTGCACACTCTCCTCTATCTGTCTATTTCTCTCTCACTCTATCTTCACTCACTCAATCCTCCTCTTCTCTCTCTCTCTCTCTCTCTGTCTCTCTCTCTCTCTGGGAAAGGTTTAGGGGTTACTTCTGACTTTGTTGCAGTCTATGAACATGGTTAAGTTGGCATCATGCATGATAAGCAACTTGATGCAATCTTAAGCAAAAAATGTAATTCTTCTTAGGACCTTCTTGAAGGAAAGCAGTTTTCATTCAGACAAAAAGTGATTGTGAGCCCTTCCTACCCTAACAGTCTGAGAGTATGTGATCTATCCTCACACTGATCTGCAGCATTCTGAGTGCGAGGTGACCCTGTGTGTGTGTGTGTGTGTGTGTGTGTGTGTGTGTGTGTGTGTGTGTGTGTGTGTGTGTGTGTGTGTGTGTGTGTGTGTGTGTGTGTGTGTGTGTGTGTGTGTGTGTGTGTGTGTGTGTGTGTGTGTGTGTGTGTGTGTGTGTGTGTGTGTCTGTGTGTGTGTGTGTGTGTATGTCCGCGCATGCTTGCTTACCAATGTGTGTTTTCTGAGACTACAGAGGGCTCATTGATTCTGGGTACAAGGGTCTGCCCATGCAGGGTCAGAAGGCAGCTAAACTATGGGAACCATCCCAGTGCTCAGTCAGGGAGACACCGGAGCTGAGCTTAGCCCAGGACCCAGCAGCAGACAGCCAGCGGACCAGGCATTCCAAAGGGAATTTCGTTGTAATGACCTTCAAAACAGGGACCTTTTGAAAAGACGGAACGGAATACTCTCTACCTGGCATACACCTTCACTACAGTGGGCACAACCATTTAAAACATTTTATATCAGGTTTAAGGGTGAAAGCATTGGTCCAACAAGGGCTGAATAAAGCAATTGTTCTATGATTTGAAACAGTCACATAAGGAGAGCACACATTAATTTATATAGATATGGACTATAAATGTGCAGATTAGTGGTCATGAAAGGAGAGGTGTAGCAGGCCCTGTTAGAGGGACTGGCCATTCCCGGTTGGCTGGGCTGGCTGTCAATCACCCTGCCATTCTCTCTAAGCCCGTGTCTCTGTTGGCTGCACTGAGGATCCAGCCACTTTCGGCTCTGTCATTACTCAGTAATCCACATTCAGCCCATCCACTCTCCACTAGAAACAGAATGAGAGAGAGAGAGACTAGAGAGTGTCAGTCAGTGTCCTGGTACAGCACAGCTGTTTTGTTGTAATGTTGTTTCTGTTGCAATGTATCATTCCTTCCATAGCAGTGGGGGCAGTGTTGTAGCTTGGTTCTGTGATCTGATCTATAGGCTTATTAAGCTACTATATAAGTAGCTTATTCTGCATTGATAACCCAAATCTCAGCGACTGTTCAAACAGTAAACCAACCAAAAATGTATTTTGTTTAGAAGTAATAACTAGTGATTCCAGGCTATTGTGAAATGGCAGAACCTGCTGTAGCCAACTAGCTAGTCATGTGCTTTGTTCTCTGTGACCAAAACATGATGAAATTCTATTTTTAGCTGACATGGGAATGAATACACAAGCAGCATATCAAACTAGGATAATGTGTTAGGTTACACCGGCAAGTATAAGAATATTTGCCATGGCAAATTCTTTTTATTATAAATCTAATTATTTCACGTGGGAAGCTAAACAATCTAGCTTGCTTGCTATGTTTTTAGCCAGACGAAAGCCAGCTAGCCAGGCTGCCAGCTAGTTACTACTAGCAAGGGAAGGTGACTCTTCCTTGCTTTCACAAAATTAAATTACAAAAAAAATAAACGCTATCGCCCAGTTGTGAATAGGAGTAGGACCGGTGAGGATATCATGTTAACAAAAAGTGTCCGCTGCTCCAAAAATCCCATTCCACCCAAACGCCCACGTAGATCAACAGAGTGAAGCTTATAGTAACCTTTCCAGACAGACAGGCCCACAGCATGCAGAGAAGTGGATGAGAGGACACCAGCATTACCAAACATGGTCTAACTTAACATCCTAGTGTGGTTCAGTACTCACTTAGGGAGACAGTCATTGTCATTTGCACTGAAGGCTGTTGCTAGCTATGAACTTGAAGTTGAGACAAGTTTGTCATATTATAAAGGAAATCAATGCCCAGATACATTTAATTCCTGTAATGGCTGCTGAGATTAAGAGCTAAGCAGTATGAATTTGATAGCAGATATTGTCCAATACTGACAACGCTAATCAGTCACAATAACATAGAATAACATAGAATAACAATTATCTGACGATGGAGCTTGGTTGAACATTAAAGACTACTGAAGGGATCTACTGTAAGTTACCATCCTAAACCTTTTTTTAGCACTTCATTAGAAAAATGAATAAAAAACGAAATCCTTAAATCCAGTTCGCTCAACTGTAAAAAAAAAAGATGAGCTTATGTTATCAGTAATGTGGTAAGGCCTATTGTTTGACAGATGTTTATAGGCGATGTGCAATGCTTCTTCACTGTGTGCTGCACCGTACAGCCTTTGAAACATCTGCACCACTCTGGGTTAACAGTAATCCCCTTGGCTAGCTGCATGGCAATTCCGCAGTAACAGAAATACGCTGATACTCCGATTTTTCACTTTACAATGTATGCCAAACAAAAACCATTGATTTCAAAGTTTAGCAAACCATACAACTCTATGCACAAAGACTACTTTGAACTATTTACACAGTAAATAGAATATTTAAACGTTTACTGGAAAAACTGTGCAGATGCAAAGTTCGGTAACATAATTATGGTAAAATCTCCCTCAATTTAGTTCTGTTACCAAACTGGATCTGCACAGTTCTTCCTGTAAATGTGTTTTTGTAAAATGTTCAGTGAAAATTGTTAAAAGTTGTCCTTGTGCATAGAGTTCTATGGTGTGGTAAACATTTAAATCTATGTTTTTTGTTTGGTATACATTTTAACGTGAAAAATCTGAGTCCCGGCATAATTCCATTACCATGGAATTCCCCTGCAGTCAGAAACATGGTCCTAGAATTCCCATGTGTATAAACTAAGTATGCAGATTTTCTTAAAAGCTGTGTGAATTACCACAGAGGAAAGGGGTCAGAAGTTCTGTAAGCCTCTTACCACTTCTTCTGCTTTTAAGCATAAATCAGGTAAACTTGGCAAACCGTCTCCAATAAACTCTCATTAAACTCTGCCGAGAGTGGACTGGCTGGGATAAACGTTTCATGAGGATAAACGTATGCATTATTTGAGGAGAAGACAATATTGTGTATGTAAGAGGGGGGGTTGTACATGTTGGCTAATGAGTTGTACAGCAGAGAATGGCCCATAAACAGTATCAGTTGTAATGGAGGGGTTGCATTCTTGAAGAGTATAGTTCAATTCTGAATGCTACATAAAATACAATAAAATTGTATTGGTCTCATCCACTGTTAAGGGAATTTTTATCAATGATGACTAATTATGTATACATTTCAATCAGGACTGACTAATCCGAATACTATTATGTTACTGTACATGTATGAATTTTCTCTCTTGCTCCCAGTATTGAATATAATGTAGTCACGAGTTTAGAACAATGACGGTCAGTTCCTTGGTACAAATGAATGAACTCCAGATGGCAGGGACGGACTATCTATCTAAAATGTGTATGAACTCAGTACTCTCTTGATTAAAGGCTGTTACTTGACTTTTAAGACCGGGGCTCTGTCCATTCTTATAAAATAAGGGTCATACAAATTCTTATGAATTGACAGAGTGTTTAATTGTAATTGGGAATTAAAACAGAGGAATTTAGAATTCCTTCAACATCCACATACTTTGCAGATGTTATCACGTGTGTAGTGAAATGCTTAGGTTCCTAGCTCCAACGGTGCAGTAATACAAAACAATACAAAACAATACACGTAAATCCCCCCCAAAAATTTAAGAAAGGAATTAAGAAATATATAAATATTAGAAAGACCAATGTCAAAGTCCGGAACATAGTGTATTAATAGAAAAGGTGTGTACTGCAATAGATACTGTGCTTTCAGAAAGTGACTTATTCCACATTTTGTTGTGTTACAGCATAAATTAAAAATGGATTTAAAAAATATATATTCTCAACCATCTACACACCATAGCCAATAATGAAAAAGTGAAAACGTGTTTTTAGAAATGTTATCACATTTATTGAAAAATAAATACAGAAATATCTAATTTACTTAAGCATTCACACCCTTGAGTCAATACATTTTAGAATCACATTTGGCAGCAATTACAGCTGTGAGTCTTTTTGAGCAAGCCTCTAAGAGCTTTGCACACCTGGATTGTACAATATTTGCAAATTATTATTTAAATAATTCTTCAAATTCTCTGTCAAATTGGTTGTTGTTCATTGCTAGACAACCATTTTCAGGTCTTGCCATAGATTTTCATGCAGATTTAAGTCAAAACTGTAACTCAGCCACTCAGGAACATTAGCTGTCTTCTTGGTAAGCAACTCGAGTGTATATTTGGCCTTGTGTTTTAGGTTATTGTCCTGCATCTCACAGTGTCTGTTGGAAAGCAGACTGAACCAGGTTTTCCTATAAGATTTTGCCTGTGCTTAGCTCTATTCCTTTGCTTTTTATCCTAAAAAAATCCCTAGCCCTTGCCGATGACAAGGTGCAGACAACATTATGCTTGACAATATGAAGAGTGGTATCAGTGATGTGTTGTGCTGGATTTGCCCCAAACATAACGCTTCGTATTCAGGACTTAAAGTTAATTTCTTTGCCACATTTCTTTCAGTTTTACTTTAGTGCCTTATTACAAACAGGATGCATGTTTTGGAATATTTTTATTCTGTACAGGCTTCCTTATTTTCACTCTGTCAATTATGTTAGTATTGTGGAGTAACTACAATGTTGTTGATCCATCCACAGTTTTTTCCTATCACAGCCATCTGAAACTGTTTTAAAGTCACCATTGGCCTCACGTTTTCCTTGCTCTCCGGCAACTAAGTTAGGAAGGATGCCTGTATCTTTGTAGTGACTGAGTGTATTAATACTGCATCCAAAATGTAATTAATAACTTCATCACGCTTAAAGGGATATTCAATGTCTACTTAAAAAATGTTTTTTTGTGTGTGTTTTTGTTACCTATATACCAATAGGTGCCCTTCTTTACGAAGCATTGGAAAACCTCCCTGGTCTTTGTGGTTGAATCTGTGTTGGAAATCACTGCTCGACTGAGGGACCTTACAGATGATTGTATGTGTGGGGTAAAGAGATGAGGTAGTTCAAAAATCATGTTATAAACTATTATTGCAAACAGAGTGAGTCCATGCAACTTATTATGTGACTTGTTAATCAAATTTGTACTCCTGAACATATTTAGGATTGCCGTAAGAAAGAGTTGAATACTTATTGTCACGCCCTGACCTTAGAGAGCTTTTTATATCTCTATTTTGGTTTGGTCAGGGTGTGATTTGGGTGGGCATTCTGTTTTTTTTTCTATGTTTTTGTATTTCTTTGTTTTGGCCGGGTATGGTTCTCAATCAGGGAGAGCTGTCTATCATTGTCTCTGATTGGGAACCATACTTAGGTAGCTTTTCCCACATGTGTTTGTGGGTAGTTATTTTCTGGTTAGTGTTTTTGCACCTGACAGGACTGTTTTGGTTTCGTTTATTCTCTTTGTTATTTTGTTATAGTGTTCAGTTTAAATAAAAAGCATGAACACTTACCACGCTGCGCTTTGGTCCGATTATTCTTCATCCGACGACGACACCACATCATTTTTAATTCATTTGTAAAAATGTCTAAAAACAGAATTCCACTTTGACATTAAAGGAATTGTGTGTATGTCACGACTTCTGCCGAAGTCGTTGCCTCTCCTTGTTCGGGCGGTGCTCGGTGTTCGACGTCACCGGTCTTCTAGCCATCTTTGATCCTTTTTTCATTTTCCATTGGTTTTGTCTTGTCTTCCCACACACCTGTTTTCAATCCCATTCATTACATGTTGTGTATTTAACCCTCTGTTTCCCCTCATGTCTTTGTCAGAGATTGTTTTATTGTCAGTATAGTGTGATTGTTGTATAGGTGCGCGTCGGGTCCTCGTACCCATGTTTGGTTTGTTTGTACATTTAGTGTTATGGAGCATACTCTTGGAACTTTATTAAAAGACTCCATTTTACACTCAGTTTGACTCTCCTGTGCCTGACTTCCCTGCCACCTATTACACCTATGCATGACAGAATCTCTGACCAATATATATGAAGTCAGCAGGAGAGGACACTATGCCCATGGACCTGGAGGAACGCGTTCAGTAACATGCGAGGGAGCTTGACTGTATCAGCTCCGTCATGGAGCACATTGTCCAGAAAATGATTCGCTGGGAGAGACAGGGAGTTTCTCCAGCGCCACCACCACCACAACCGGAATCTCCCGTGAACGTTTTTTCCTCTCCGGAATCGAGGATCCATTTATCCCTACCCACGGGATACAACGGAGATACTGCCGGCTGCCAGGGTTTCCTCCTCAAACTGAACTTATATCTAGCCACGGTCTCCCCAGTACCATCTGACCGTGAGAAGAGTTACGCCCTCGTCTCATGCCTCACCGGGAAAGCCCTGGAATAAGCCAGCGCTGTGTGTAGATAGTCGACCATTAGGGTCAGGGTTTATCAGGGAGGTAACCGCACCTTTGTGTATGATAACTCAGGAGGGTCACAAGGAGAAGATTAGTATTTTCCTTATTGATTCTCCTGCGTATTCTGTGGTGCTTGGCCTACCCTGGTTAGTTTGTCATAACCCCACTGTTTCTTGGCCACAGAGGGTCTCACGGGGTGGTCGCGAGAATGCTCAGGTAGGTGTTTAGGGGTTTCCGTTGGTGCTACTACGGTGGAAAGTCCAGACCAGGTCTCCACCGTGCGCATTCCCCCCGAATATGCCGATTTGGCTCTCGCCTTCTGTAAAAAGAAGGCGACTCAATTACCACCCCATCGACGGGGGGATTGTGCGATAGATCTCCTGGTAGACGCTGCATATCCCAAGAGTCACGTGTATCCCCTGTCGCAAGCGGAGACGGAGGCTATGGAGACATATGTCTCTGAATCCCTGCATCAGGGGTTCATTCAGCCATCCATTTCACCCGTCTCTTCGAGTTTCTTTTTTGTGAAAAAAAGGATGGCGGTTTACGCCCGTGCATTGATTATCGAGGTCTTAATAAAATCACAGTGAAATATAGTTACCCGCTACCTCTGATCAATACGGTTATTGAGTTAATGCACGGGGCACGTTTTTTCACAAAATTGGATCTCAGGAGTGCATACAATCTGGTGCGTATTAAGAAGGGTGATGAGTGGAAGACGGCATTTAGCACTACCTCAGGTCATTATGAGTACCTGGTCATGCCATATGGGTTGATGAATGCTCCATCAGTTTTCCAATCATTTGTAGATGAGATCTTCAGGGACCAGCACGGGCAGGGTGTAGTGGTGTATATCGATGATATTCTGATATACTCTGCTACACGCGCCGAGCATGTGTCCCTGGTGCGCAGGGTGCTTGGTCGCCTGTTGGAGCATGATCTATATGTCAAGGCTGAGAAATGCTTGTTTTTCCAACAATCCATCTCCTTCCTAGGGCACCGGATTTCCACTTCAGGAGTGGAGATGGAGAGCGACCGCATTACAGCCGTGCGTAATTGGCCGACTCCAACCACGGTAAAGGAGTTGCAGCGTTTTTGGGGGTTTTCCAATTACTACCGGAGGTTTATCCGGGGTTTTGGTCAGGTGGCAGCTCCCATTACCTCACTGCTAAAGGGGGCCCCGGTGCGCTTGCAGTGGTCGGTTGAGGCGAACAGGGCTTTTGAGCACCTGAAGACTCTGTTAACCTCGGTGCCTGTGCTGGCTCATCCGGATGTTAGCTGTTGTAGAAGCCTTGAAGGTGTGGAGGCATTGGCATGAGGGATCTAAACACCCTTTTCTCATCTGGACTGACTACCGCAATCTGGAGTACATCCGGCAGGCGAAGAGATTGAATCCTGAGGCAAACTGGGCCATGTTTTTCACTCGTTTTGTGTTTACTCTTTCTTACAGACCAGGCTCCCAGAATGTTAAGGCAGACGCATTGTCTCGGCTGTATGACACAGAGGAGCGGTCCATGGATCCCACTCCCATACTCCCAGCTTTGTCTGGTGGCGCCTGTAGTGTGGGAGCTGACAATAAGAACAATCCAGAATTCTCCCCCTTTGATGTCCAGCTGGTAACGTCTAAAAAGCCGTAACTAAAAGCGAGCATTCCCCAAGAGATATATTGGGCTCACACGTCACCCTCACTCTGGTCATCCTGGGATAAATTCGGATGAACGCTGTCTTGAAGGAAAAAATTGGTGGCCCATTATTAGAAAGACGTGAGGATTTATGTTTCTTCCTGTTAAATGTGCGCCCTTGCAAAGCTCCTAGACACCTGCCCAGAGTCTGCACAACCTCTACCCGTTCCTCAGGATCATGAGTCGCACCTGTCGGTGGATTTTTTGACTGATCTTCCACCTTCACAGGGTTACACCATGATCCTGGTTGTAATGGATCGGTTTTCTAAACCTTCAAGCTCCTCCCTTTGCCCGGTCTCCAACTTAAAACTGCAGAAAGGCCCTGTTTACCACGTTCTCCGGCACTATGGGGTGCCTGAGGATATAGTGTCTGATCGGGGTCCCCAAACATCACTAAAAGGTCTGGAAGGCGTTCAAGGAGCCTGGGGATCTCGGAAAAACCTCAGGTTTTCACCCAGAAAATGGGCAGGTGGAAAAACCAGGATGTGGGTAGGTTTCTGCGGTCTTATTGCCATTCCTCTCAAAAATCGTGCCCTAGGCAGAATGGCTGTTGCTCAGTCACTCCTCCACTAACCTTACCCTAATACAAACAATGTATATGAAATGAGTCAGTCTGGTTTCTGGCCCTTCATCAGAGCCAGACCGACGGCACTGCGGTGGACAATTGGTTTCGGCACGCTGAGGAATGGCTGGGAGGCAGCCCACGTCCACCTTCCTCGTGCCATAAGGCGCCAGAAAATTGTCGCAGACCGTGCTGCAGTGAGACCCCAGTGTTCACCAGGGGACAGGGTCTTTTGGAGAGATTGGCCTGCTCTGCCGGAAACTGGGTCCGCGGTTTGTGGGACAAGTTCCTGGCCTGGTTTTATAGATTACAATCCCACTCATTAAAGATATCGTTCCATGTGTCTCCTCAGGCCGATGGTTTGTCCGCTCCAGGAGGCTGAAGTGCGTGATGTTTCGGCCTCCTCATCGGGGGGTTCCGTTTTAGTACTCTGTTCGATCCATTTTGGATTCGATATATTTTACCTTCAGTCTGGACTGGGGAAGTTATTCCGGAGGAACATAATGTTAATCCTTCCATGTTATCAGATTCCATACCATCCGGATCGCCCTGCACCTTTCCGGGTGAAACATGGTGAAGCCCCAAAATTGCCCTCGGAAGCATGTGTTTCAGACATCAGGAAGTGGATGGCAGCAAACTTGCCTCTCCTTGTTCGGGCGGTGCTCGGATAAAACATCAGATCCTTTTTCATTTTCCATTGGTTTTGTCTTGTCTTCCCACACACCTGTTTTCAATCCCATTCATTACCTGTTGTGTATTTAACCCTCTGTTTCCCCTAATGTCTTTGTCAGAGATTGTTTTATTGTCAGTATAGTGTGATTGTTGTATAGGACCTCGGGTCCTCGTACCCATGTTTGGTTTGTTTGTACATTTAGTGTTATGAACATACTCTTGGAACTTTATTAAAAGACTCCATTTTACACTCAGTTTGACTCTCCTGCGCCTGACCTCCCTGCCACCTATTACACCTATGCATGACAGTGTAGGCTAGTGACACATTATTTTAACTGAATCCTAAAAGCTGTCGTCAGTTGAACTATGTTTCCTCTGACACATTGGTCCGTCTGACATGATAAGAGGTAGGTGGCCAGGCGGGTCATATTTCGGAGGACGCATGACTCGACTTTTGCCTCTCCCGAGCCCATTGAGAAGTCACAGAGCTGAGGCAAGGGAGAAAATGTGGTAAAAAAATATGCTTTTGGCCATATCACCCTGAACACGCCTGTTCAGACCTGGTCAGACCTGTTCAGACCTGGTAAGCTCAAAATACAGTATATACAGTACATATAAAGTGGGTAAATGACTATGCGCATAGGGCAACAGGTGCAGGGTTGAGTTCCGGGTGGTAGACGGCTATGAACAGGGGTAAAGTTCAAGGCAGGGTACCGTGCAGAGGCCGGCTAGTGGTGACTATTTAACAGTCTGATGGCCTGGAGAAAGAAGCTGTTTTTCAGTCTCTCGGTCCCAGCTTTGATGCACCTGTACTGTCTCCACCTCCTAGATGGTAGCGGGGTGAACAGGCCTTGATCTTCTTTGCATTCCTGTGACACCGGGTGGTGTAGATGTCCTGGAGGACAAGCAGTGTGCCCCACGGTGAGGTGGTGGCCTGACCACACCACCCTCCGGAGAGCCCTGCAGTTGCGGACGGTGCAGTTGCCGTACCAGGCAGTGAAGCAGCCCGACAGGATGCTCTCAGTGGTGCATCTGTAGAAGTTCAGAAGGGTCTTAGGGGATAAGACAAATGTATTCAGCCTCCTGAGGTTGAAGAGGCGCTGTTTTGCTGTTGCGCATTCTTCACCACACTGTCTGTGTGGATGGACCATTTCAGGTTGTCAGTGATGTGCACGCCAAGGAACTTGAAGCTTTTCCCAATCTCAACTGTGGCCCCAGATAGGGGCATTCTCCCTCTGCTGTCTCCTGAAGTCCACGATCAGCTCCTTCTTTTTGTTGACATTGAGAGAGAGGTTATTTTCTTGGCACTACTCTGCCAGGGCACTCACCTCCTCCCTGTAGGCTGTCTTGTCGTTGTGTTGTCTGCCAACTTGATGATTGAGTTAGAGACGTGCATGGCCAAGCAGTCATGGGTGAACCGGGAGTACAGAAGGGGGCTGAG